>NW_015090871.1:78628-82989 GCF_001431845.1 Calidris pugnax | reverse complement strand
ACCCCCGTCCCCCCCCGTCCCCGGTACCTGCTTGCTGCGCTTGCGGGCCTCCTCCAGCGCGGCCCCGCGCTCGGCCGCCCTGCGCAGCACCCTGCCCAGCCGCTCCCGCGCCGCCAGCACCAGGCTCTGGATGACGGCCCCGTCCTGCTTCCTGCTGAAGTCCTGCAGCCGCGACGCCACCGCCTCCAGCCCGGCCAGCTTCTCCCCGCGGGCATTCGCCTCCTTCACCAGGGCCTGCGGACAGCGGGGGTGGCTGGGGGGAGGACGTGGGGGGTGGCCCCCGGGTGGGAGTGGACCCTCGGCAGCTCGCTCAGAGAGACACCCCCCATAGGACAGGAGGAATGGTTTGGGTGGGAAGGGATCTTAAAGCCATTTCTTAAAGTGCCACCCCCTGCCCTGGGCAGGGACACCTCCCACCACACCAGGTTGCTCCAAGCCCCCTGTAACAGGCCCTTGAACCCCTCCAGGGATGGGGCAGCCACATCTTCTCTGGGCAACCTGGGCCAGGCTCTCACCACCCTCACACCAAAGAATTTCCTCCCCAGATCTCACCTCAATCTCCCCTTTTTCAGCTTAAAACCCTTCCCCCTCGTCCTAGGGCTCCCCTCCCTGATCCAGAGTCCCTCCCCAGCTTTCCTGGAGCCCCTTGAGGGACTGGAAGGGGCTCCAAGGTCTCCCCGGAGCCTTCTCTTCTCCAGGCTGAACCCCCCCAACTCTCTCAGCCCCCCTCCCAGCAGAGGGGCTCCAGCCCTCCCAGCATCTCCGTGTCCATCCACATCTCCACCACCCCAGCCCCATAGAATCATCCCCGGCATCGGCTGGTGCCGGGACATGCCGGGACGATGCCAGCACTTGCCTTGTGCTCCTGGATCTGTGCGGTGACGGTGTCCAGGACGAAGCTGGGGGGCGCGGGGGAGCCCAGCAGCTCCTCGGCCTCAGCCACCCAGCGCAGCAGCTCCTGCACGGTGCCGTGGAACTCGGTGGTCACCGTCAGCCCCTCGGCCAGGAGCTCCTGCGGGACGGGGGGGCAAGTGCTGACGGGGACGGGCACCCCCGGGCTCCCTGCAGTCAGGGCAGGGCTGGACCCCCCCGGAGGGCAGCGTGTCCCCCCCCCGCCCCACACACCTTCTTCTCCTGGGCCTCGGCGTGGACGCTCTCCCACTTCTGCTCCAGCATGCGGAGGCTGTGCTCGGTGCTGCAGGGCCGGCCGGCGCGGCAGGAGGCAAGTAGCCGCTGCAGCCGCTCCCGCAGCCCGCTGTACGCCTCCTGCTTGGACTCCAGCTCCTTGCACAGCTCCTGCCAGGGGGACGTGGGGAGACCTGGGGTCACCACCCCACAGGGGGACAGGGATGGGGATGGGACTGGGATGGGATAGGGATGGGATGGGGAGGGGATGGGGATGGGGACAGGGACAGGAGGGAGATGGGATGGGGAAGGCTCCAACTCTGTCCTGGGAGAGCCAGACGGGTGCAGAAGAGCTCTGCCCCGTCAGGAGAAGCCAGAGAGGGGTCCCAGCACCTCCACGTAGAGAGGATTTGGGGCACACACCCCAAGGGACACTCAGTGACATCCCTGCAGCGGTGGCACAGACACAGTGCTCACCAGGTGGGCGGCCAGCGTCTCTTTGGTGGTGTCAGGATGGCCCCAGGCCGGCTTGGAGAAGAAGAGCTGCAGCTCCACCTGCTCCAGCCACTGCAGCAGCTCCGTCATCTCCAGCGTGATGTCCTGCACCTGGGGACGGTACCGGGGGGCTCAGTGCTATCCCGGCCACCACCAGCCTGGCGGTGGGCTCCCCTGTCTCATACCCCATACCTGGCTGAGGTTGTTCTCCAGCTCCAGCTGGCGGCTCTCGGTCTCGCTGCGCACCAAGTCCCAGCGCTGGCCCAGCTGCTGGAGGCTGCGCTGCAGCCCCTCCACGCTCTCCCCCCCCAGGCTGGAGAGCAGCAAACCCTGCCCGGCCTCCGTCACTGACTGCACCGTGTGTGCGTGGGACATCACGTCGTTACGCAGCACCTGGGGGACACGGGTGACAGCGTCACCCCCAGCACCCCCACCCGACGGCACTCCACGTCCCCACAGAATCCCAGAATGATGTGGGGTGGGAAGGGACCTCTGGAGATCATCTCCTCCAACCCCCACCCAGAGCAGGGGCACCCAGAGCAGGTCCCACAGGAACGGGTCCAGGGGGGTGGGAATGTCTCCAGAGAAGGAGACTCCAGCCCCTCTCTGGGCAGCCTCTGCCAGGGCTCTGCCACCCTCACCCCAAACAAGCTCCTCCTCAGCTTGAGGTGGAACTTCCCCTGTCCCAGTTGGGGCCCGGTCCCTCTCCTCCTGGCCCTGGGCACCACTGCAAAAAGCCTGGCCCCATCCTCCTGACACCCCCCCTTCCAGTCTTTAGAGGCCTTGAGCAGACCCCCCCTCAGCCTTCTCTTCTCCACACTCAACAGCCCCAAGTCCCTCAGCCTTTCCTCAGCACAGAGATGCTCCAGGCCCAAAAGCATCTTTGGAGCCCTTTGCTGGACCCTCTCCAGCAGTTCCCTGTCCTTCTGGAACTGGGGAGCCCACAACTGGTCCCAGAGCTCCAGCTGGGGCCTCCCCAGGGCAGAGCAGAGGGGAGGGTGACCTCCCTGGAGGTTCTCCATGCTCTTCCTGATGCCCCCCAGGATGCCATTGGCCTTCTTGGCCACCAGGGCCCATTGCTGGCCCATGGGCATCCTGGTGCCCACCAGCACTCCCAGTTGTGCCAAGCCCCTCACCCCACACCAACACAGCCGGAGTCTGGGGAGTGATGTGCTGGGGGGACACGGCAGCCGGGGATGCCCTGATGTGGGCACCATGGCTCTGGTGCTCAGCGTGGCACGTGTGAGGCACCAAATTTGCTGCCTCACGGGAGGGAGGTTGCCAGGACGGGCACAAAGGAGAGCGGGGGCCACGGGGCCGGTCCCCACCTCTCCTGCGTCAGAGATGTGGCTAAAACATGCCCGGGCAAGGGGACGCGGGGCAGGGAGACAGCTCATCCCTTCCATGCTGTCACCGCGGGAGGGGACGTGTTCTCACGCCGCCCGCCCCGAGCTGCAGCCTGTCCCACCCGGCCGTGGCGCCTGGGGCTCCGTGGCGGGGCGGGGAGGGGGCCGGGCCAGGTGCCCCCAGCAAGGCTGCATGTCCCCCCCACTGCCGGGGGGGTCCCTGAGCCGCTGCCGCCCTCACCTTGTGCTTGGCCAGCTCGATCTCGCAGCTCTGCAGGTCGGGGCGCAGCATGGCGGGGCCCTGCAGCTGCTCGGCGGCGCGGCGCAGCCACTGCAGCAGCTCCTCCAGCTGGTGGTGGAACTGCCCCAGCCCCAGCAGCGCCGCCTCCAGCTGGTGCTGCCACCCACCAACCGGGCACACGTCGGGGGGCAGCACCGGCAGCACCCACCGGGCACCCTGCGACCCCCCATGCAGCCGCACCATGCACCCTGCACCCACCCGGCACCCCATGGACCCCACAGACCCAGCACCCCATGGACCCAACACCCACCCAACACCCACCCGGCACCCCATGGACCCCACAAACCCCACAGACCCTGCACCCACCCACAACCCCACAGATCTGGCACCTCCATGGCACCCCATGTACTTGCATGGCACCCCACACACCCAGTATCCCCCTGGCACCCCACGCACCCACACAGCCCACACAGCCCCCACAGACCCTCCGACCCACAGGGTCCCCAAGCGCCCAGCACCCTCCTGGCACCCCATGTACCCACCTGGCACCCCATGGATCCCACGGACCCAGAACCCACCCAGCACCCCATGCACCCTCACAGCCCCCACAGCCCCAGCACCCCTGGCCCCTGGCACCCACCCTGCGGTGGCCCTTGCCCCGTGCCCATGGCAGCCCCCTCCCAGCAGCCCCCAGGCCCCTCCCTACCTGGCGGCCAACAATCTCCTCCTCCAGCCGGTCCCAGCGCTGGCGGAAGTCGCTGAGGGGGGCCGGGGGGTCCCCCTGCCCCGCACCCCCTGGGCTGCCCTGGTGCCGCAGGCTCTCCACGTCCACCTTGCACTGGTAGAGCTCCCTCTTGAACTCCTGCCGGGCAGCGGGGAGACGGGGGTCTGATGTGCCACCATGGCATGGCACAGGACATTATGGCACGGCACGGCACAGTGCGGTATGTCCCAGGACAGCACGGCATGGCAGAGCTGGGTCTGGTTTATCACAGCACAGCACAGCCCGGCACAGCTCGGCACGGGCACCTGTCCCCAAGCTCCTCCTGGTGGGGCGCAGGGAGCCCCGCACGCTCCAGGAATGATTTGGCCACCCCAGACCCATCGTGAGCGGGTGCTGTGGGGACACCAGCCCCGTCCAACGTGCCACCCTT
>NW_015090871.1:71921-78618 GCF_001431845.1 Calidris pugnax | reverse complement strand
GCCCCCCGCCCCGTCCTGCAGCCCCCCCACCTTCAGCTCCGCCAGCTGCTGCTGCACCATGTCCAGGTCCCCGCCGACCAGGAACTCCTCCGCCATGCGCAGCTCGGCCGTGTCCAGCCACTCGAACACCCGCTGGGCACCGACAGTGACCTGGGCTCAGGGAGGGCCTGGGGACCCCCACCCTGTCCCCATTCCCATCCCCATGAGGTCCCCACATGCTGGATACCTCACCCCTGCCAGGACCACCATGTCCCTGGGGTCACCGCTGATCTCTGCAGCCCCATGGCCTGGAGCAGGGCTGGGACCCACCGTGGTACCCAGGGAGGGTCAGAGGGTGCCCCATTCCCATCCCCACCGAGGGGGCAGGTCACAGGCATGGCTGGCCCCCTGTGCCTTGCCCCACTGTTCCCCAGTCCCATTTCCCCCCTCCCCAGCCCAGTCAGCCCCCCACCCAAGGCACCACCTCGACCCTATAAGCCCAGCTGGCCCCACGCCCCCATAGTCCTGCCCATCCAGCCCCACTGCCAGGTCCTGGACCACCATAGTGGCCCCATGGCCACCTGAGTGAGGATAGTAGGGTGACACGGGTGGGGGTCAGGCTCCTATGGGGAGGTTCCTTCCCCCAGGGGCCACCCCAGCTGCCCACCTGCATGGTCTCCTGGTAGCTGAGGGCGGCCTGGAGCTGCTCCTGGAGGCGGCCGTACCGCTCCGTCCACACCTTGTTCAGGCTGTGCCAGGAGCAGTAGAGCTGCGGCCGGACGGGGGGTCAGCGGGGACACTGGTGTCCCTTCTGCAGGGACACCAGACTCCCTTCTGTGGGGACACTGGCACGGCCACCCACACCAGGACACCCTGGGGAACCCCATCCCTTCTGCGAGGACACCAGCCCCTTCTGCAGGGACACCAGACTCCCTTCTGTGGGGACACTGGCACGGCCACCCACAACAGGACACCCCGGGACCCCATCCCTTCTGCGAGGACACCAGCCTGGCACGGCCACCTGCACCAGGACACCCTGGGGACACCCGTCCCTCCGCAGGGTCCTGTGGCAGCTCAGCCCCGGGGACCCCCCAGGCCCCCCCAAACCCCTGCCCAGTGGCACTCACATCGTCCAGGCTCTTGGTGACATCAGGCTTGTCGGGGTCCCCGCAGGAGGACATGAGCTCCACGCCCAGGCTGCCCAGCGTGTCCAGCTCGCCCTGCAGCGCGTCGATCTCCTCCCGCAGCGCCTGCGGCAACGCACGGGGATCGGCCCTGACCCTGCTGTGGGGCCGGCTGGGCTATGGGGCTGCCATTCTATGGGGTTGCCTGTGTTGTGGGGCTGCCCAAGCCATGGGGTGGTCCATGCTAGGGGGCTGCCTGTGCCATGGGGCTGCCTCTCCTATGGGGCTGCCTGTTCCCTGGCACTGCCCATTCCGTGGTGCTGTGTGCTGTGGGGCTGCCCCCTGCGCCCCTCCCCAGGGGGTACCTGCATGGTGCGGAGCCGGGCGCGGATGGCCTCGGGGTCCCCGCCGGCCTCCTCCAGCCCCAGGACCAGCTGCTGGGTGTCGCTGAGGGTCAGGGCCAGCTCGGCCAGGCCGGGCCAGAAGCGGTCGGCCAGGGCCAGCAGCTCCCGCAGCCACCGCTCCTGCTCCTGGCAGCGCCCGCGCAGCTCGCCCCAGCGGGACACCAGCTCCGCCGTCCCCTCCTGGATCCCTGTGGGGCGGGAAGGGAGGGGGCTCAGCCTGGGGCTCCCCAAATGGGGACGCTTCCCCCCCGGGGACGCGCTGCCGTGGGTCGGTGGGTCCGTCTCTGCCCCACGGCGGGGGTACCTCTGGCGGCGGCGTGGGAGTTGGCCTCCTGCATGCTGGCCAGCAGCTCGCTGCCCTGCGCCCGCACCGTCTCCAGGGCCACCCCCAGCTTCTCCAGCTCGCCCAGGGCCAGCCCGTTCTCCCGGATCTGCTCCCGCAGGTGGGCCGCGTCCCCCCGCAGGGCGGGCTGGCCCTGCACCCGGCTCTGCAGCCGCTCCAGGCACTCCCGCAGCAGCTCCATGCGCTCCGTCAGCTGCGGGGACACGGGCACGCTCACTCCGTGGGGAGCCCCAGGGGGACACCGGGACGGTGACATGATGGGGAGCCCCTGGGGACACCACCATGGTGACAAGATGGGGAGTCCCCGGGGGACACTGGCATGGTCACTCCATGGGGAGCACCCAGGGGACACCATCATGGTCATTCCATGGGGAGCCCCCAGGGACACCACCATGGTGACACGATGGGGAGTCCCCAGGGGACACCGGCACAGTGACCTGATGGGGACCCCGGGGGACACTGCCACAGTCATTCCATGGAGAGCCCCCGGGGCCACTGCCTCGGTGACGTGATGGAGATCCCCTGGGGACACTGGCACGCTGACTCCGTGGGGAGCCCCTGGGGGACACCAGCACAGTGACCTGATGGGGAGCCCCTGGGGACACCGGCCCCCCGGAGCAGTGTCCATACCTGGCTGTATCTCGGCAGAGCATCCTCCAGCAGAGCCGCCGCCTGCCGCAGGCGCTGGCGCACGCGGCCGTACCGCTCCTCCGCCTCCCGCCAGCGCTGCCGGAACGGGGCGCCCTGCTCCGGGCTCAGCTCCTCCAGCTGTGCCGAGACGCGCTGCAGCTTCCCCATCAGCGGCCGGTGCTCAGCGATGGCCTCCCGCAGGCACTGCGGGACGGGGGGGTGGGGATGTCACCCGCTGCACCCCAGTGCTGCCACCAGGCTCACCCCCATCCTCACCAGGGCTCCGCTCACGATGGACGGTGCCTGCACCCCGCGGGTACCGCACCGGTGCCCCCTCCATCCCCTCTGTCACCATCTCTCCATTCCTGACCCCGCACACGAGCTTCACTCATGATGGATGACACCCGCATCCCTTGGGTACCCCACTGGTGCCCCCTCCATCCCATCCATCCCCATCTCTCTGCTCCCAACCCCTCCCCTTCCCCTTCTTCCCCCCGCCCTCACCTGCAGCAGCGCCTGTTGCTCCTTGAAGGCCTCGTAGCTGATGGCCTCGGGGGAAAGCTGCTCCCCGAGGAGCTGGGTCTCCTCCAGCCAGGGCGAGAGCTCCTGGAGGGCCTCGGCGAACTGGGCCAGCAGGGACTGGGCGTGCTCCAGCTGGACGGCGCAGGCCCCGCTGCGCAGGAAGAGCTGCTCCGTGCGCTCCCGCAGCGCCTGCACCGAGGGCTGGGGGGACGGGGGGCTCAGTGCGGTGCCGGGGACACGGGACCGGTGGTGGCATCATCCCACCCAGCCCCAGCAGGCACCATGGGGGTGCCATGGGGGTGCTGGGGGGTGCTGGACTCACCTGGAGGCGCAGGCGCAGGGGCTCGGGGCAGGAGAGGAGCAGGGGGTCGGAGACCCCCAGCAGCCGCTCAGCCAGCCCCCGGTGGTGCAGGATCTCGGCTGAGAGGAGCTGGAAGAGAGGGGCGTGTGGGCGCCCGGTCCGGCGGAGAGGGCAGCGGGTCCGTGCGACTTGGGGAGGGGTCAGGTGCCCAGCGGAGCGGGGGACATGGAATGGGGTCCCTGGGGATGTCCCGGCGCCCCTTTGGGGTGGGGGTACCGGCCCGGACCCACCTTCTGGTCGGAGAGCTGGGAGCACAGGGCCTGGGCGTCCAGCTGCACGTGGCCGATCTCCTCCAGCCGCTGGCCCAGCCCGGCCAAGTGGGCAAGTTGGGAGTCCAGGATCTGCTCGAACTGCGGGGGCAGAGGAGAGCCCTCAGGGGGGACAGACCCCAGTGCCTCCACCACGGGACCCCCTGCCATGACCTGGCGCGTCCCCTCCAGCCGCGTCCCCCCGTGACGCCGGGGAGCGGTGAAGGGGGCAGAGGGTGAGGGTCCCCAGACCCTGCATTCCACACCTTCTCCCTGTCGCTGTCGCTGACGGGGGGCTCCTGGTGGCCGGGCTGGCTGTCCCAGGAGGCCAGCTCCTTCTCCATGCGTCCCAGCCACAGCGCCAGGTCCTCCTGGCCCGTGCCCAGGCGGGAGGAGGCCTCCAGGGTCTGTCCCAGCCGGTGCATGGTGTCGGCGCTGCTCTGCCCCACGATCAGGTACCGCATCCGCAGGGACTCCATCTTCTCCTGCGCCAGCTGGGCCTCCTCCCCTGCGGCGGCACCGCGGCCAGTGTCAGCGCTGCCGTGGCCAGTGTCCTCGGGGCCGGTGACAGTCCCTCTGTCCCCACCGCCCCCTGTGTCCTCCCCTCCTCTGCCTCTCCTGGACCTGTCTCCAGCCCCTTGTCCCTGCCGGAGCCAAAACTCAGCTCCCTGGCCACCCCTGGCTGCTGGTGTGCCTCGTCCCACCGTGCCCTGACCCCCCAGCCCCTCTCCATCCCCACTGCGACACCGCGCTCCTGCAGCCGCTGCCATCCCCCAGTGCCCCAAGGATGCCCAATGCCCGCGGTGCCCCCGGTGCTGGCATGTCCCGGGCTCTCCGCTCCCTCCCTGCCGCCTCCGGCCACCCCCAGCCAAGGCCACTCGCCTGTCACCATCTCCAGCACCCGCTGCCCGCTCTCCAGGGTGACGTCCAGCTCTCCCAGCCGCCCGCGGATCTCCTCGCACAGGGCCTGGGGGAGAGGCTGCGGTGACACCGCGCTCCCCGTCCCCACTGCCACCCCCAGCCCTCCCCCTGGCACCCGCGGTGGCTGCCGGTGCCCACCCTGAGCCCTGACCTGGGTTTGCCGGTGGGCGTCCTGCAGGTGGGCGACGCAGCCGTTGGCGTGCCACAGCTGGGCCAGCTGCCGCTCGGTGGCTCCCAGCCACTCCTGGAAGGAGTCCACCGCCTCCTGGAAGCCCTGCGCCGCCGGCAGGATGCGCTCCAGGCGGCCGTACCTGCGCCGGGATGGACGGCTGAGCCGGGGGGGAGCTGGGGAAGCCGCCTGTCCCCCTGCCACCAGGGCCAGGTGGCCAATTCCCAGGTCTGGGGTCCCTCTGTCCCCCACCCCAAACCTTCCCACCCCGGGTCCGAGGGGTGCGGTGAGGCCGGCACCCCCCACCAGCCCGGCCAGCGCTGGGAGCACCCCCAGGAGAGACCGAGGGTCCCGCTTCATCCCGGTGAGAGCTAGGGACACGGGGACGCAGGACAAGGTGGCCCCCACCCCGCTCTGTGACCCCACCCATCGGCTGCCCATCCCCCGCTGGGCAGGACCCCCCCCCGGCATCACCCCCCTGGTGATGGCAGCCGGCAGAGCCCCAGCGAGGCTGCGGGGACTGGCCCTGCACCCCAGAGGGCTGCAGGAGGGGGGTCTGGGGGCACGGTGACACCCTGGCACAGGGGACGGGGACGGTGCCTCTGCCAGGGCAGCCCCAGGGTGAGCTGGGGGGGGGTCACGGCTCCGCAGCCACTGCTGGCAGAGTCTGTGCAGCGGAAAACAGAGCTGCCGACCCCAAAATCTTGTCCCCGACCCACCTGGCTTCAGCCTCCTGCACCAGCCGCCCCCACTTCTCCCCGAGGCTGGGGAGGGGGCCGCAGCCCGGCACCGGGGACTCGGGTCGCTCCTGCAGGACCAGCTCCACCCGCGGCCTCCGCTCCTCCAGCAGCCGCTTCAGGAGCTGCAAAACGGGGGGGACACGGCGCTGTGATGGGGACCCGCTCCCTCCCGTGCCCCCCAGCACCCCCTGGTACCCCCTGATACGGCACGGCATGGCACTCCCTGGCACCTCCTGGCACGGCACAGCACCCCCCAGCACGGCTGCTCTGCCCCCAGCCCCCTAATCCCGGCGTGGGTGGATGCACTGACCTTCTGCTCCTCCAGCTGTGCCTTGGCCACCTTCGCCTCCCCCGAGGGCGGCTTCTGGTTGCCCACCAGCTCCTCCATGTCGGCCACCCAGGCCAGCAGGCTCTCCAGCGTGTCCTGGCCTCGCTCCGTGCTCCCCGACGCCGCCTCCTCGGGGACGGGGACAGCCCGCAGGGACACCTGGGGGAGAGAGGGGCCGTGGGGCAGCCGTGGGGCGGCCGTGGGGCTGGGGTGCAACCCTCATGCCCCATCCGGGAGGCTCTGCCGGGGATGGAGGGACATGGCTCTGCCCAGGTCGTCCCCCGCGTCCCCCCAGCTCGCCCCATCGGAGGGGATGGGGTCTGCACCCAGTGCTGCTCCTCCTCGGGGAGGAAGCTCGGGGGGCTGCCGGTGAGGGTCCCCACAGCACCCTGCGGACTCCTCCGGACCCCCAGCACCTGTGGGGCTGTGTGGGGCACAGACCCCGGTGGGCGGTGGGGGCACAGGAGGATGGAGAGCACCGGTGCCGGCAGAGCAGCCCCGTGGGGGCCGGTACGGCGGTGACACCGCGTGGGGGGGGTCCCTGCCGGCGTGTCACCTCTGGGGGGTCCGTGTGTGCCAGCTCCCCCGCGCGCTCCCGCAGCACCGTCACCGTGCGGGTGACCAGGGCCTCGCCGCCCCTCTCTCCGGCCGGGTACTCCGTCACCTCCACGATCTCCGTCACGATGGTCTCCGTCACCTCCGTCACCTCCGTCACCTCCCGGGTGGTGAGGGGCTTCCAGGACCAGGCGGCGCGGGGGGCGCCGGCGCGGGGGGGGGTCCAGGCCGCGCCCCCCGCCTGCCCCTTGAGGGGGAGGCAGGCGGTGCCCCCGTTCTGCACCGCCACCTCCGACTGGCTGCGTTTCAGCGCGGGGCTGCCCCGCCGCCACCGCACCGCGCCGCCCGACGGGCTCCAGCCGTTCTCCCCCGG
>NW_015090871.1:70614-71229 GCF_001431845.1 Calidris pugnax | reverse complement strand
TAACCCTCAGGGACAGCTCAGCTGCCCAGAGACCCTCGCTGGCACCGAGGGGACCTGTGCCCGGGTGTCCCCAGGGCCTGGGCACTGGGCTCCCAGCACAGCTCCTGGCACAGACCTGAGCAGACGACTCCTGCGTCCTCTTTGTGCCCGCAGTCGTGCTGCCCCCAGGAGCCTGCCGGGCAGTCCCAGAGAGCAGCTTCGGCCCCGGAGCACTTCACGCTCTCCAGCCAGATGGGACCGGAGCCTTCCCCGAAGGCAGCGGAGCCCCCCGCCTGCAGCGCCCCTCCGCAGCCCAGCTGGTGGCAAACGACGGCAGCGTCAGCCAGGTCCCAGCCGTCATCGCAGACGGTCCCCCAGCTGCCCTGCGAGTAGATCTCCACTCTGCCAGCGCAGCGCCCAGGCCCCTTCCCCAGCCGCACCTGACGGCTCCCTGGAGCAGGAGGAAAGCCCAGCTGCCGTCAAGGGCTGCCTGCCCAGCCGGCCCACAGCCTGGGGGGGGGGCCCCCCCGCCCCCCCCCCCCCCCCAGCAGCCAGCCCCGGCGGCGGGGACAGGGCTGGGGACACCGACCACCGATGGGGACACGGATGGGGGCGGGCAGCGTGCCCTGCCCGTAC
>NW_015090871.1:67080-70398 GCF_001431845.1 Calidris pugnax | reverse complement strand
GTGGCGGCCGTGCGGAGCCGACCCCGCCGCCCCCCCGCCCGCCTTAACCCTTCGGTCGCCGCCCGGCGCCGTTACCGGGGAAACCCCCGGGGACTCGCAGCCATCCCGGGCGGGGGGAGGGGAGCGACACGTTCCCACCGACCCACCCGGGGCGGGCCGGGGGGCGGCCGGGACCCCCCCGAACCGGACCCGGGACCGGGACCCGCACCCGGACCGGCACGGCCCGGGACCCGCACGCACCGCATCCCTCGCAGGCCTGCGCCCGCGCCCCACGGTGGAACTGCCCCATGGCGGCACAGCCCCATAGCAGCACAGCCCCACGGCAGCATGGCCCCATGGCCCCCAGCCCCATAGCAGCACAGCCCCACGGCAGCATGGCCCCATGGCACCCAGCCCCATAGCAGCACAGCCCCACGGCAGCATGGCCCCACAGCAGGACAGCCCCATGGCAGTAAACCCTATGGCTGTGAAGACCCATAGCAGCACAGCCCCACAGCTGCACAGCCCCACAGTAATATGGCCCCACAGCCCCACAGAGGCACACCCCCACGGTGACACAACCCCATGGCTGCACAGCCCCACAGCGACACAGCCCCTCTGGGGGGCACTGACCCCTACCCCAGCTCTGACCCCCAGGTCCCGGTGCTGCCGGCCGCAGCTGCGGTGGGCTGTCACGGTCCCGGGGGGGACACAGCCCTGCCCCCCGGCTGCTGGTGGGTGCTGGGGGCCCTTGGCCGGGCAGGGATGGGGCAGTGTGGGGCAAAGCCCACCACCCCCCACCCCCCTGAGCCGGGGTCCTCCAGGCCTGGAGCTCTGGGACACTCCCCGGGCCACAGGAGGGGCAAGGGTTGGGGGGCAAGAGGCTCCTGAGGTGCCTGGGGGGCTGTTCCCACCCAGGGTGGATGTGGTGAGACCCCCATCCTCCGCCAGCCCCGGCACAGCGGCCCCATGGCCAGCGGGAGGCCCTGGGGGATGGGGGTCCTGCCCCACACAAAGGAGCGGGTGCCCCTCGGCGGGAGCGTGGCTGATGGATGGGGCTCCCTGGGGGTCTCTGCTGAAAGCCGAGGGGCCGGGGGCTTTGTCTGCTCGGCTGCCCAGACGCTGCGGGGAATTAGCATATCTCCTGCGGCACCGCATCATCCTCATCATCATCCTCATCATCACCCTCCTCATCCTCCTCCCCGCTCGGCGCCGGCGCTGCCCCACGGAGCTCAGCACCGCCACTGGGTGACTCCCAGCCCCCCGGGGTGCCCTGGGCATCCCCCCCGGGACCGGGGCCCTCCCGGTGGCCTTTGTGCCCCACCGAGCACCACAAACTGGGGCTGGCCTGGGGGGCTGCCCCCCTCCCCTGCCGCCCCCAGCCCCACGGCTGGGTCCAACACCCCCCCCAGCACCCTCCGCTCTGCCCCACGAGCGCTGGGACCCCTGGGCTCAGCCGCCGCGCTGCTGATGGGCTCCCCATGGCACCCGGCGTGGGGCAGGGGGCACGGAGCCGGCTCCTTCGGCTCGGCCGGGGGGGGGGGGGGGGGGCGGGCGCGCGACGGAGGGGTCTCCCACCTCAGCGACACAGGCCCAGCCGGAAACCGGAAGCCCGCGACAACCAATCAGGCGCGGAGGGGGCGTGTCTAGGAGGCCCGCGGGGATTTAAAGGCAGCCGGCGCAGGCTCGTGGCGGCAGTTTTTTTAATGAAAATTATTAGCGTTAATTTTCTTCATAGTTGCTAATATGGGGCTGTTTCAGATTTGTGCTGAGAACAGTGTTGATAATGGATGTTTTCGTTACTGCTGAGCAGCGCTTACGTGGAGTTAAGGCTCCTTTTCTGCTCCTCCTCGCGCCGCCCCACCAGTGGGTTGGCTGGGGGCGCACAAACAGCCGGGAGGGGACACAGCCAGGACAGTGTCCCCAGCTCATCAAAGGGACGCTCCACACCATGTGACATCATGCTTGTGAGACCCCACCCGGAGTACTGTGTATAGCTTTGGAGTCCTCAACACAGGAAGGACATGGACCAGCTGGAACAGGTGCAGCGGAGGGTCACGAAGATGATCAGAGGGATGGAGCACCTCTCGGGTTTGGCCGGGGCCCGGGCTTTGTCTGCGCCGCGGCCGCCATGAATGGCCCTTTCAGTTTGTGCCGTCATGTGTGCGGCGGGAGCCCGGGTGCCGGCCGGGGCCCCAGCCGGGGGGGGCAGGGGGGCAGCCCTCGCCCTGGGCGCTCCCGGGGGGGTGGGAGCCACGGCCAGTGCCATTTTGGGGGGGAGGAGGATGGGTGAGAGACCCCCGGGGCCAGGCTGGGGGGGCAAGAAGGGGGCACACAAGGTCTGGGTAGTGGGGACGGTGTGGCACATGCCCGGGCAGGGGGACAGGCTTCGGGTGGCTGCACACCCCTCGCCTGGGCACGGAGACACGTGTACACGCACCTTGCACGGCTGCATGCACCTTGCACGGCTGCACACCCCTCGCCTGGGCACGGAGATACGTGTGCACGCACCTTGCACGGCTGCACACCCCTTGCATGGCTGCACAGCCCTCAGCTGGGCATGGAGACACATGTGCACACACCTTGCACAGCTGCACACACCCCATGCCTGGGCAGGGGGACACGGCTGCATGCATATCCCTTGCACGACTGCACACACCTTGTGTGGCTGCACACCCCTCACAAGTGTCTCATGGAGACACAGGTGCACACACCTTGCACGGCCACACACCCCTCACCTGGGCACAGAGACACACGTGCACACCCCTTGCACGGCTGCAAACCCCGTGCAGGGCTGCCCCGTGGTGCCCAGAGCAAAGGGCGACCCTGCCGTGGGGGGGCTCCGAGGCACCGATGCCCCCAGCCCCGGCCGGGCCACGGGCACAGCCGGCTCCGAGCCCACAATGGTGGCATCGGCGGTCACCGCCAGGCTGGGGCGCAGGAACCGGGTGGCCATGGTTGCGACCGACGGGTGTCCCGGCTGGCCGTGGCCAGGACCATCCTGCCTTTCGGTGGCCAGGACCTGGCCGGGCCGGGTGGAGCCGTGGGGTGGCCCCGCCGGCGGCAGCGCCGGGTGCCAGCGTTACCTGGGGGGCAGCGCCGGGCTCCGGCGGGACTGGCAACCTCTTCTCCAGGGCGTCCAGCCACTGCCGCAGCGCCTGCAGCTGCTCCTGCACCGCCGGCCTCCGCCCGCTGCCGAGAGAGTGGGGGGACACGGGGCTGCGGGGGGGCATGGCCACCATCCCCCCGCCCGGACCCCGGCCCAGCACCCCCTCGGCTGCCCCGGCGTGGGAGGAGGGGACAGTCCCCGGGGTCCCGGCACCCACCGCGGGGGAGGGC
>NW_015090871.1:65709-66421 GCF_001431845.1 Calidris pugnax | reverse complement strand
TTTTTTGCCATGGGGGGCCCAAAACTGGGCCCAGGGCCCGGGGGGGGGCCCCCCCCCCCCGGTGCAGGGGGACTGTCACTGCTTGGGGTCCCGGCCCCTGGGGGGGACATGGCACTGGGCAGCAAGTCCGGTGCCCTGGTGAAGGGGGGTCGTGGGAGAGGCCATGGGGGCTTTGTGGCGAGTGGCACAGCTTGTCCCCGGCGCGGCACGACGCTGGAGCCAGCAGTGCCCGCGGCGAGGGACGGCGTGTGCCAGCGGGGCTGCCGTGGCCACGGGGCCCCCGCGCTCGGCCGGTGCTGCCGGTCCTGCTCGCCCCCAGCGTGAGAAACCGGCCCCGTGGCAGGGTGCCCGGGCACGGCCCCGCTCGGCCGCGGCACACGAGCCTCCGTGAGCTGGGGGGGGGCGCGGGACCCCTCCGGGGCTGGCCCATGGCCACGGCATTTGGCGCTTCGCTTGCCACCACCCGGCCACATCCAGGCTCACAGGGAGCGAGAGGGGCTGAGCTCAGGGGGGGTGAGCTGAGCTCGGGGGGGGCGAGCTGAGCTGCGGCACATTAAAACCGGGAATGTAATAGAGATATCCATCATAATTAGCTCGGCCCAATTACACGCTGGCTGGGACATGGTGTGGTGCCACAGCGGCTGCCCATGGCCGAGCTGGTGCCCATCACCCGGGGCTCGGGCTCTGCCGGCGGGGGCAGGGGGGGGACCCG
>NW_015090871.1:61053-65526 GCF_001431845.1 Calidris pugnax | reverse complement strand
GCCGGGGGGGGCAGGGGGGCAGCCCTCGCCCTGGGCGCTCCCGGGGGGGTGGGAGCCACGGCCAGTGCCATTTTGGGGGGGAGGAGGATGGGTGAGAGACCCCCGGGGCCAGGCTGGGGGGGCAAGAAGGGGGCACACAAGGTCTGGGTAGTGGGGACGGTGTGGCACATGCCCGGGCAGGGGGACAGGCTTCGGGTGGCTGCACACCCCTCGCCTGGGCACGGAGACACGTGTACACGCACCTTGCACGGCTGCATGCACCTTGCACGGCTGCACACCCCTCGCCTGGGCACGGAGATACGTGTGCACGCACCTTGCACGGCTGCACACCCCTTGCATGGCTGCACAGCCCTCAGCTGGGCATGGAGACACATGTGCACACACCTTGCACAGCTGCACACACCCCATGCCTGGGCGGGGGGACACGGCTGCATGCATATCCCTTGCACGACTGCACACACCTTGTGTGGCTGCACACCCCTCACAAGTGTCTCATGGAGACACAGGTGCACACACCTTGCACGGCCACACACCCCTCACCTGGGCACAGAGACACACGTGCACACCCCTTGCACGGCTGCAAACCCCGTGCAGGGCTGCCCCGTGGTGCCCAGAGCAAAGGGCGACCCTGCCGTGGGGGGGCTCCGAGGCACCGATGCCCCCAGCCCCGGCCGGGCCACGGGCACAGCCGGCTCCGAGCCCACAATGGTGGCATCGGCGGTCACCGCCAGGCTGGGGCGCAGGAACCGGGTGGCCATGGTTGCGACCGACGGGTGTCCCGGCTGGCCGTGGCCAGGACCATCCTGCCTTTCGGTGGCCAGGACCTGGCCGGGCCGGGTGGAGCCGTGGGGTGGCCCCGCCGGCGGCAGCGCCGGGTGCCAGCGTTACCTGGGGGGCAGCGCCGGGCTCCGGCGGGACTGGCAACCTCTTCTCCAGGGCGTCCAGCCACTGCCGCAGCGCCTGCAGCTGCTCCTGCACCGCCGGCCTCCGCCCGCTGCCGAGAGAGTGGGGGGACACGGGGCTGCGGGGGGGCATGGCCACCATCCCCCCGCCCGGACCCCGGCCCAGCACCCCCTCGGCTGCCCCGGCGTGGGAGGAGGGGACAGTCCCCGGGGTCCCGGCACCCACCGCGGGGGATGGCTCTAGGGGGCCTGGGGACCAGGGGACCGGGAACATTGGGACCCCAAGGGTGACCCCACTCGTGGTCACCGGCTGGTCGGTGGGGACACTGGGGCAGGGGGAGGCTCCGGACACCCCCCGGGATCCCCATGGCCGGCTCAGCCTCCTTGGGCCTGTGTCCCTGAGCTGTCCCCAGCCCCACAATCCCGGGGCTGATGGCCTCGGCCGGGTTGGCTGCTGTCACCTCTCCCCACGTCCGTGCCACCAGCGAGGTAAACCCTGTGCCCTCCTGGTGGCCACCAGCTCCCCACACTGGCACTCAGGGCTCGCCTGGTCCCCTCCCTGCTGGCCCTGGGGGCACATTCCCTGCCCGGGCAGCAGACCCCGGCCCCAGGGGACATTCCCAGACCCGGGGGGTGCAGGGTTCCCCCCAGCTCCCCACCGCATACAGACCCAGAGCCCGGTGGCACCCGTTACCTCTCCATGTCCCTGTCCGGCGACGTCCCATCCGCGCTCCCCCCGGGGACACCGGCGTTGTCCGCAGCATGGGGCGTCTGGAAGGAGAGAGAGGGACGGGTGGGGACGGGGGGTGCGGACCTGGCAGGGGGGCAGGAGGAGGGGGCTCCACCAGCCCCCTCCCAGCAAAGCAGCACAGATGTCCAGGGTGTCCCTGTGTCCCCCTGGGGATGGCCACCCCCGCAGGGGGACAGTCACCGGCACATCATGGAGTCACCAACGGTTTGGGGGGAAGGTACTCCCTCACAAGTTCTCCAGATCCTTCTCCTTGGTCTCCAGCCCCCTCCCCAGCTCCGTTGTCCTTCTCTGGACACGCTCCAGCCCCTCCATGGCTTTTTTGCCATGAGGGGCCCAAAACTGGACCCAGTGCCCGAGGTGGAGCCCCCCCCCCGGTGCAGTGCCAGCGGGGCTGCCGTGGCCACGGGGCCCCCGCGCTCGGCCGGTGCTGCCGGTCCTGCTCGCCCCCAGCGTGAGAAACCGGCCCCGTGGCAGGGTGCCCGGGCACGGCCCCGCTCGGCCGCGGCACACGAGCCTCCGTGAGCTGGGGGGGGGCGCGGGACCCCTCCGGGGCTGGCCCATGGCCACGGCATTTGGCGCTTCGCTTGCCACCACCCGGCCACATCCAGGCTCACAGGGAGCGAGAGGGGCTGAGCTCAGGGGGGGTGAGCTGAGCTCGGGGGGGGCGAGCTGAGCTGCGGCACATTAAAACCGGGAATGTAATAGAGATATCCATCATAATTAGCTCGGCCCAATTACACGCTGGCTGGGACATGGTGTGGTGCCACAGCGGCTGCCCATGGCCGAGCTGGTGCCCATCACCCGGGGCTCGGGCTCTGCCGGCGGGGACAGGGATGGCACCGACCAGGAGGGGAAGGGGCTGACCCACTGTTGCCCAGCAGGGCTGGAGCTGCTGGGCCACCACTAGCCCAAATCCTGCCCCACTGACCCCGGCTCCCCTCGCCACCGGCCCTGCACCGCAGGGGTACGGCAGCACCGGGACCGGGGGGCTGTTTCCCCGGGGCAGAGTGTGGGAAGGGGCTTTGGGAGGGACAGGGGGGTCCCGGGGAGGAGGAGGAGGGTGTCGGGGAGGACATGGCTGGAGGTGGCCCCACCAGCCTGGCTCACTGCGGCACCCATCCCAACGCTGGGGCCAGCACGGGCTCAGGGCTGAGGGGTGAGTGGGGAAGGGAGTCCCCTCCAGCAAAGGGGCAGGGGTCCCAAAGGCTGGGTCCAGGGCAGCCGCTATGGGGCTGGGGGGGGATTTCCCCCAGGGAAGGGGAGCTGGACCCCAGATGCTGTGGGGAGATGAGGGGTTTTGGATCGGGGCTGGGTTTGGGGGGGTCTGGCCCTGGGCGCAGAGGGGTCTCACGGGGCTTGTGAGAGGTGTCCAGCCTGGAGGGGGGAGCAGGAAGGTGGGGATACCCCCCGTGCCACCCCCAGGGACCCGTCCTGAGCCCCCCGGACGGCCCCTAGCACAGGGGATGCTCCCCCCACCTCTGGCTGCGTCCAACAGCCACCTCCCGGTGCGGGCGGCAGGGAGGGACGCGGCTGCTAATTGCGGATGCACAATTAACATCCTCCCCGGCTGCTGCCATCTGTCCCGCCAGCCCAGGAGCTGCCACACGGCCACCAGCCCACCCGCCTGCCGGCCAACTCGCCCCGTCCCCTCCTCCCTGCAGTCCACCGGGGCTCCCCAACTGCTGCCGGGCCCTGGGAGCCCCACGGCACAGCCCTGGCACACGCTGGCACCAGGTACCAGCACCCCACCGCCGCAGGGATGGGTCTGTCCCTGGGTTGAAGCCCCCACGGCACCAGCCGTGCCCACACACCCCGTCCCCCAAAACAGGGTCCCACTGACACAGGGCAGGAGAGACAGAGCAAACCTCGGCACCGGGAGCAGCTCCGGGGACAACCCCACTCCGTACCGGCGGCACGGTGCTGGGCCATGCCTTGGCACGGCGGCACCGCACCGCGCAGAGCTCTGGTGCCCAGGTATGGCTACACTGCGCCGGTCAGACCTCCAACACCTGGTCATGGTTTCACCGTGCCAGTCAGAGCTCTGCTGCCCTGGCACGGCTGCACCACACCAGTCAAAGCTCCGGCACCTGGTCACGGTCTCACCGCGCTGGTGAGAGCTCTGATGCCCCAGCCCGGTTCCACTGTGCCAGCCAGAGCTCTGGTACCCAGGTATGGCCACACCATGCCAGGCAGAGCTCCGACACCCGGTCACGGTTTCGCTGTGCTGGTCAGCACTCTGGTGCCCCGGCACAGCTCTACCGCAACAGTCAGAGCTCCGGTGCCCCGGCCCGGTTCCACCACCCCAGTGACAGCTCCGGTGCCCCGGCACAGCTCCCCCAGGACCGTCGGAGCTGCCACCCAGCCCAGGGCAGGAGGTGCAGGGAGCCCCCAGGCTGCGCGGGCAGCGGCGCCGTCGGGGAGCAGGGAACAGACCACGCGGAGGTGCCGGCTGGTTTCATAGGATCTCTTTTACTGACCTCGCTGGGGAGGGCCATGGGTCCATACGGCATGTTTTACAAACACTTCGGGTATGTACAAGTCGGGTTTTTAGTGTTTTTGCCCCCAAAATAAAGAGATGCTTTTTGGATTATGGATCAGCCCCAGCTGCCCTGATGGGGAAGGGTGGGGAGACCAGGGGAGCGCGGAGCCCCGGGGGGGGCCGTGGGGCGGGCGCCCACGTCAGCGCGTCATGCGAAAGCGAAAGTGGATAATGAGAATAACGACAAGGAACGCTGAGGAATAACATGACTCCATTTACAGGTGGCAGATGAGAGGGGGCGGGAAGGAGGAGAAGTGGCTGCGGCCGTCCGCGGCCGAGCC
>NW_015090871.1:59980-61043 GCF_001431845.1 Calidris pugnax | reverse complement strand
GCCGGGGCACCCCGCTGGCGGCCGAGGGGGCTGCGGTGCCGCCGGGCAGCCCCCGCGCCCGGTCAGCGCGGTGCCGGGTCTCTGCCCGGGGGACTCTGGCAAACGCCAAGGGAGAGGGAGCACGTCCCCGTGTCCTCAAGCGCGGTCCCACCCGCCCCGGGCGGGGGGCGCGGGCTCCGTGGCAGCGGTGAGGGGAGGTGGGATGGACATCCAGCAACGCTACAACAAAGCCAACAGAAAAGATGGGATGAGACACGGACACCGGTGCGTGAGATGAAGCCATCGAGCCCAGCCGGCAGCACCGCGCGCCCGCCCCCGCGCCAGCCTGCTCCCCCCCCATGCCGCCTCGGCCACCGGCACCATGGCCAGCAAGCCTTTGCCGCGGGCAAGCGTACCCCAGAGTGCTCGGGAGGACAAGGATGGCCACGGGACACCTCGGTGTCACCGCCGGGAGAGCCCAGCGCCCAGCCCAAGCCCCAGCACCAGCCCCCGCGCCGGTGGCCACCCCGGCTCCCAAGAGACTGGCAAAATCGGCGTTACCTGGGCTGGCCGGCACGGCCGAGGAGCTGCCGCCCTCCACGACTCGCTGACCCAGCTGAGGAACTCGCCCATGGGCAAGGGGACTTCTGTGGTGGGGCTGGAAAAAGAGGTCTGCCAGAGAGAGAGCGCGTTACTGGGGGCGCAGGGGGGGCCGGGGGGAGGAATTACCACGAGGGAGGAAAGAGGAGGCTGGATTTACAGAGATCTGCCTTTTTTTCTAACAAGAGAGCAAGCTGAGTTGCCGCAGCGTCCCATGGCCCCCCTGGGCACTGGGGGGTCCCGCGGCCTCCGCACCCCTCAGTCTGGAGAGCCCCCAGTGGTGGGGGGGGGGGCAGGGGCCGGGCAGCGGCTGGGTCTGGGCGCAGGAAGCTTTGGCAGCGCCGGCTCCGTGGAGCACGGGCTCTGGCAGGCGCCTGTCAATTAATTAAGCCAGGTGAGCGTTAAGAAATCAACCTTGTGCCGAGCACTTCCCAGATACACGGAGAGACAGACGGACAGACAGACGGGCGGGCGGGCAGGCAGC
>NW_015090871.1:48220-59970 GCF_001431845.1 Calidris pugnax | reverse complement strand
CTTACGGTGGGGGCACCGGCTCGGCGGCGCGGTGACGGGCCGGGAGGCCAAGCCGGGGAGCAGCTGGGGGGGAGCCGGGGCGCAGAGACCCCTCCTCGCCGTGCCGAGGGCGGCTGGAAGGGGTCCGGCGACAGCTCCGGTGCTGGTGCAGAGGGTCCAGTGCCGAGCGGTGGGAGCCGGCGATGTCCTCCTCCGTCCCAGCGGCCGCGGTGCGTGGCGGGGACAGGGTGGTCTCCTCCTTCGGGGTGCGGGGGCTGAAGCCGGCGGGGTTAATTACAAAAGAGTCACTAAGTGGTTAGATGAAAATGCCAGGACTGTTGTCCGGCTCTGCCCCGCGGTGTCCGGCGGCACCGGTGCGGCAGGAAGGGCCGTGGGCTCCCGGGGCGGGGAGTGTGTTCTCTTTCTCATCTCTTAATATACAAACACTGTCATAACGATCGCATATATTAATATATTAGTCTAGTCTCTTTTTTTGGTTAAACTTTAGGCACTGCTTTGGAAAAAGAATGGAGTTTCAAAGTTAAAAAAAAAACAATACTAGTGATTAGCCAGCAGCGTTGCCACATGCGGAGCGGGCAAGGAGGGGGGCTCCCCCGGGTTTCAGGCCAGGCAGAGGGGGGGTCCCGGCATCCCGGGGTGCTCCTCGCTCGCCTCCCGCCCGCAGCTCCCACTGGGCAGGGACAGGGCGAGGGCGGCTGCCTCCACGGCAGCGGGCGGCCCCACGGCGTATCTGCGCCCGAAGCTGGAGGAAGAGTAGGAGGAGGAAGAGAAGGTCATGGAGAAGCCGGAGCCGGTGGCGTCGAAGCTGCCTCTCCTGGAGCCCGAGCGGGAGCCGGTCCGGGAGCCCGAGCGGGAGCCGGAGGTGGAGCCGGCGCTGCTGACATTGTAGGGGCTGTAGTAGCCCTTGCTGGACTGGGAGGAGGCCTCCAGCAGCCGCAAGCCGGTCCCGTCCTCGATCATGCTTCGGTCCATGGCGTCCTTGTAGGAGATCTTGAGCTTGGTTTTGGGGCAGGTGAGATACTTGGAGTAGGTGTTGACGTCCCGCAGCTTCTGGGCCGTGCGTGCGTCGATGGTGCCCTTCTGCAGCGCCTCGTCCAAGGAGACGCGCCCCTCGACGTCGGGCTCGATCAGGCCCCCCGTCAGGTACTGCACCTCCAGGAAGCGCTGCCCGGCCTCATAGTAGAGCCAGCCCTTCTTCAGGGCCTGCGCCGCCGACATCTTCGTCTTGGTCCGCGGGTCCTCGAAGCCATAGAAAGCCTTCTGTGCCAGGTTGATGCGGTCCACCATGATTTTGTCCACCAGGCCCTTGTTCACCGCGTCAGCGACGGAGCACTTGTCCCCGGTGTTGGGGTCGATGATGCCCCCGGTGCAGGCCTGGGCTTCCAGCAGCCTCTGCCCTGTGATGTTGTCCACCAGGTTGCGGCGCATGGCCTCCGTGATGGACACCTTCTCCAGGGTGTCCGTGTCCAGGATGCCGGCCACCGGTCCCGTCTCCTCGGTGGGGTCGCTCCACATGGATATTGGCGTTCGCATGGGGGCGGGGCTGACGGTGTAGGAGGAGGAGGATCCCACGGAGGACGACCGTGACCGGAAGCCGCCCATGTTGCCGGAGAGCATGTCCGCAAACTCGGTGATGGAGAGGGTGCCCGAGCGGTACTGGTCGAGGGCTGACTGGTCGATCAGGCCCTTGCTGATGGCGTCGTCAATGTCATACTGACGGCCCGAGCGCCTGTCGATGATCATGGACTTCACCACGCCATCGGAGGAGGAGGTGGTGATCTCCTCCCACTCGCACTCCTGCTCCGACAGCTCCAGGTAGGTCTGGTGGTCGATGAGGCCCTTGCGGTAGGCTTCGTACACGGACATCTCCTTGCCTGTCTCTGGGTCAACGATCACCACCCTGCGCTTGCGGACGGAGGACTTGGAGGAGGTCTTCCTCTCCCGTTTCTTCTCCTTCAGGGGCAGGAGGCAGAGGCCGGTCTCTGGGTCAGTGATGCACCGCTCCATGAGCTGCAGGTAGGTGAGGTTCTCCTCCGTGTTGGGGTCAAAGAAGCCCTTGGTGTCGTCGCTGGGGTCCAGCAGGATCTCGTTCATCTCCTCGTCAAAGAGGCCCCTCTTGTAGGCAATCTCCACAGGCAGGCGGTGGCTCTCCTCGGGATCGATGATGCCTCCTGTCGCAATCTGGGCCTCCAGCAAGCGGATCCCATGGTCCTTCAGGATCAGACCCTTCTTCATGGCCTGGAAGAGGGAGATGAGCTTTCCGGAGTAGGGATCCCTGTAGCCGGTGACCGCCCTCTCAGCAGAGAGCAGCTTGTCCTTGAACTCGGGGCCCACGATGCCCATCCGCACAGCTTCCTCCACCGTCAGCTTGAGGCCCTTGATGGGGTCAATCACGTACCCTGTGGCCGCCTGCGCTTCCAGGAGCTCGAAGGCGGTGCCTGGCCTGATGATACCCTTCTTCATGGCCTGGTAGACGGACAGTCGCTCCTTCGTGGAGTCCACATAGACACCAGCAATGCAGCTGGTGCCCTCCAGGAACTTCTTCAGGTTCTTGGAGACCTCCTCGATGGAGGTGAGGCCCTCCTGGAGGCGCTGGGCTGTGGCTTCATCCATCACCTGTGAAAGGACCAGCTCCTCCACAGTGATCTGCTTCCGCAGCCCCCGGAAGGTGAGCTTCCTCGTGTCGCAGAGCGGGAGCAGGAGGAGCCCTGTGTTCTCGTCCTTGCGGCACCGCTTCAGGAGCTGCGTGTAGCTGAGCTTCTCCTCCGTGGACGGGTCCACATAGCTCCGCACCTCACTGGGCTCGGACAGCATGTCGTACGTTTCCTTGTTGATGAAGCCCCGCTGGTAGGCCACCTCCAGGGGCAGATGGAAGCCCAGGTGCGGGTCGATGATGCCACCGGTGGCTATCTGGGCGTCCAGGAGCTTGAGGGCCTCTTCGCTGGGAATGAGGTCTTTCTTCATGGCCTGGAAGATGGAAATCTTCTGTTCACTGTAGGGGTCTCTGTAACCGGTCACGGCCCTCTCCGCGGACAGGAGGCGGTCGTGGATTTCAGGCCCCACCACGCCTTTCCTGACGGCTTCATCGACAGTCAGCATCTCATTCTTCATGGGGTCGATCATGAAACCGGTGGCAGCCTGGGCCTCCAGGAGGGAGCGGGCCACCTCGGAGTTGATCAGCCCTTTCTTCAGTGCCTGGTAGATACTGAGCTTCTGCTTGGAAGAGGGGATGTAGATGCCAGCCACACAGCCTGACCCATAGAGGTACTTCCAGACAGTCTCCACGTCCAGAAGCTCCCGGAAGGTTTTGGAGCCCTGCTTCAGCAGGTTATAGATGTCTTGAGAGATGATCTTGGCCTCGTAGAGGTCCTCAGCTGAGATGCGGCGCCGGACGTAGTCATAGGATGTGAGATTCTGCTGCCTGATGATCTCAGTCTTCTCGATGATCTCAATGATGATGATGATCATGCGTTCCTTGGACACACGGCCTGACTGGAACTCTTCCATGAGATGCTTCCGCTGCTCCTCGGGCAGCAGGTCCGAGTGCATGATCTCCCACAGCGACATGGTGGAGCCCGCCCTGCTGCCGACGGGGATGTCCACCTGCGTTTCCTCGAACACCTTCCGCGTCTCGGCCTCTGTGTACACCTGGGTGGTCTCCACCACTGTAGGCTTCTCGGGCTCCCGCAGAGGCAGCAGGTACAGGCCCGTCTCAGGATCCTCAATGCACCTCTCCTTCAGCTGCAGGTAGGTGAGGTTCTCACGGGTGTTGGGGTCGAAGAAGCCCTTGGTGTCGTCGGTGGGGTCAGAGAGGGTCCGGTTCATCTCCTCGTCCAAGTAGCCGCGCTGGTAGGCCACCTCCACGGGGAGGCGGTGGCTGTGGACGGGGTCGATGATGCCGCCGGTGGCGATCTGGGCCTCGAGCAGGCGGATGCCGTGCTCCTTGACGATAAGTCCTTTCTTCATGGCCTGGAATAGGGAGATGGTGTTGCCCGAGTAGGGGTCCTTGTAGCCAGTGACGGCCTTCTCAGCTGAGAGGAGCTTCTCGTGCAGTTCAGGCCCCACAACACCAGCCTTCACGGCCTCGTTGACGTACAGTTTCCGGTTCTTCACAGGGTCGATCAAGAACCCAGTCGCTGCCTGGGCCTCCAGGAGGACCACAGCAGTGCTGGGCATCAGCAGGTTCCTCTTCATGGCCTCGTAGATGTTCAGCTTCTCCTTGGTCGCCTCCACGTAAACACCGGCAATACAGTCGCTGCCATGCAGGAATCTCCTCACCGTGTCTGTCTCAGAGAGGTCCTTCACCGATTTCTTGCCTTCCTTCAGCTGCTCGTACTGGGCTTTGCTGATGATGCGGGACTCCACCAGCTCGCTGGCAGGTACCGGTGCCCGGAGACCACTGAACGTCAGCTTCTCCTGCTTCTTGGTCTCTGCCTCCTCGATGATGGTGATCACGATCTTGATGATCTTCTCGATGGTCACCTTGCCAGTCTTGTACTGTCGGAGCAGCTCCCGCCGGTGTTCCTCCGTGAAGTACTCAGAGTGGATCAGCTCCCAGATGGTCATCGTCCTGCCCTTCATGCTGCCCACTGGAACCTCTATGGTGGTCTTGTCAAAGCACTCCTTGGCCTGGCTGTCCGTGTAGACCTCCTCCTGCTGGGACTGGATGGCTTCGTCCGACAGGGGCAGCAGGTAGAAGCCCGTCTGCTTGTCACGGTGGCAGTTCTTCTGCAGCTGGATGTAGCTGAGGTGCTCTTGGGTGTTGGGGCAATAGAAAGCCTTGGCGTCATCACGGAGGTCGGACAGAGCCTTGTGCATCTCGGCATCCAAGTAGCCCCGCTTGTAGGCCACCTCCAGTGGGAGCCGGTGGCTGTTCACGGGATCGACGATGCCTCCAGTGGCCAGCTGGACGTCCAGCAGACGGACCCCGGTGTCGCTGGGGATGAGGCCCTTCTTGAGCGCTTGGTAAAGGGAAACGGTCTGGCCTGTGTAGGGATCCTTGTAGCCAGTCACTGCCTTCTCTGCCGACAGCAGCTTCTCGTGGAACTCTGGCCCCACCACCTCGGCCTTCACCGCCTCGTCGACGGAGAACAGCTTGTTGCTCACGGGGTCGATGATGTAGCCGGTGGCCGCCTGGGCTTCCAGCAGGGGCAGGGCGACCTCTGGCTTCAGCAGGTTTCTCTTCAGGGCCTCGTAGAAGGTGAGCTTCTGGCCGGTTGACTCCACAAGGACACCAGCAATGGCATCCGTGCCCTTCAGGTACGGCCGCACGGAATCCATCTCTGCCACATCCTTCACTGACTTCTTGCCCTGGTGCAGCTGGTTGTAGAGATCCTTGTTGATGATCTTGCTTTCCAGCAGCTCAGCAGCGGGCACCGGGCCCCGCAAGCCCTCGAAGCACATCTGGCTCTTCTTCTCACTTTCCTCCACAACCGTGATGATGATCTTAATGATCTTCTCCACCGTGATCTTGCCTGTCCTGTACTGCTGGATCAGGTCCCGCCTTTGGTCCTCCGTGAAGTATTCAGAGTTGATGAGCTCCCAGATGGTCATGGTCTTCCCCTGGAACTTGCCAAAGGGTGCTGTCACTGTGGCCTTCTTAAAGACGTCCTTAGCTTCTTTGTCGGTGTAGACCAGCTCTCTTGCTTTGGCTGCCTGGTCAGTGAGCGGCAGGAGGCACAGCCCCGTCTCCGGGTCCGTCACACACCGCTCCATAAGCTGCAGGTAGGTGAGGTTCTCCTGGGTGTTGGGGTCAAAGAAGCCCTTGGTGTCGTCGGTGGGGTCGGAGAGGACCTGGTTCATCTCCTCATCGAAGTAGCCGCGCTTGTAGGCGGCTTCTACGGGCAGGCGGTGGCTGTTGACAGGGTCGATGATGCCGCCAGTGGCAATTTGGGCCTCGAGCAGGCGGATGCCGTGCTCCTTGACGATGAGGTCCTTTGTCATGGCCTGGAAGAGGGAGATCTTGTCGCCTGTGTAAGGATCCTTGTAGCCAGTGACCGCCCGTTCAGCAGAGAGCATCTTGTTGTGCAGCTCTGGCCCAATCACTCCTTCTCTCACCGCCTCGTTCACCGAGAGCCTCGCGTTTCGCACAGGGTCAATTATGAAGCCGGAGGCCGCCTGGGCCTCCAGCAGGACCAGCGCAGTGCCCGGGCTGAGCAGCTTCTTCTTCATGGCTTCGTAGATGCTCATCTTTTGGTTGGTGGGTTTGATTAACAAACCGGCGATGCTGCTCTTGCCCTGCAGGTACTTCTTGATGTCTTCCCTCTGCGAGAGCTCGTCAACACTTACCACGCCCTTCGTCAACTTGTCCAAGTTCTCCTTGCTCAAGATGCCGGCATCAGCCAGCTTCTCCGCAGACACCTTCTGACGGATGCCATCAAAGGCAAACTCTGGCTCCCCGTTCTGTGCCAAGCCATCCACCGCGTCCCTGCCGTTGGGCACAGCTTTGATATCCGGCAGCTGTGTCATCGTAACCATTGCGTCCCCGGGCAGGTCATCTGTCTGGATCATGATCTCTCGTGTCTGGGCCAGGGCGGCCTTGTACTCTTCCTCCATCTGCTCGAGCTTCTCCCTGAGCTTCTTGTTCTCCTCTTCCAGGAGTTTCTCCTGCTCCTGCCGCTGCCTCTCCAGCTGCTGCAGCTCCTCCTGCTTGTGTCGGACGTTTTCCTCTGCTTCTTGCTGATGCTTCTTGGCTTCGTCCAGCATGGCTTTCAGCTGCTGCTTCTCCTGCTCCATCTCCTTCTGCTGCCGCTCCTGCTCCGCCTTCAGGTTCTGGGCTTTGTCCACCTCATCTTTAAAGAGCTTCTCCAGCTTTGCTTTCTCCTCCTCGATGAACTTCTCCTTCTGCAGCAGGGCATCCTTCTCTGTTAGGAAGGTCTGCTGGAGGAGCTGCGTCTCCTGGCGGAGCTGGGCCTGCTGAGCCACCTGCATCTGGTGTGGGAGAGAAGACAGCAGGGTCAGAGGGCCAGGAGGGCAGTGCTGGTGGGGCAGGGGGCGGGGGGACAGCAGCAGGGATGGTCAGGGTGCAGTCGCCCAACCGCTCTGCTGAGGTAGGTTAGGAGTTAGGGGAGCAGAGCTGGGGTTAGGGAGCCACAGCAAACAACACGGGGTGGGGGGAACGAGCAGGGAAAAGACACGAGCTCTGCTGCAGGGGGGTCAGGGAGCTGGGGACGGCTCCCATCTAACGGAGCGGGATGCAGCAGGAGGCTCCCTGGGGCAGAGACACCAGCAGGGGATCGCCCCTCCACAGCAGGAGAGGGCAGGGGGTGGGAGGTCCTGCTCCAACACCTTCCTGTTGGGTTTGCCTGGCTGCACTCCTTGACCCCCACACGGGGGTCCAGCCCCACAAGCAGCAGCTCGCCATCACCCCTGGCAGGGGCAGGGACAGACACCGGGTCCTCCCAGAGCCCGGCCAGCCGCCCACACGCCGGCTCTGCTGGGACACGGCGCAGGGCGGCTGGGGAGAGGGAAGGCCACCACCACCACCACTAAGCCCAGTACCTCCTCTGCCTTCTGCTGCAGCAACGCCGCCTCCTGCTTCAGCTTCTCCTTCTCCTGCTCCAGGTCAGCGATGGCCTTCCGCAGCTTCTCAGCGTCCTGGTCGCTCTGGTGCCGCTGGATCTCCAGGGTCTGCACCAGCGTCATCTTCTCCTGGCTGGCCAGCTCGGTCTCGTGCAGCCTGCCGCTGATCTCCTCCGCCTGCTTCTTGAACCGCTTGGCTTCCTCCTCAGCCTTGGCCTGGGCCATGCTCATCTCTGCCACGTGCAGCTTGAGGCGCTCGGCCTCAGCCGTGATCTCCAGCTGCCGCCGGCGCTCGGCCTCCAGGGTCTTCTGGAAGCCCTCGGTCTCCTCAGCCAGGCGCTGCTGCATCTGCTCCTTGTCCTCCTGCAGCCGTTTGGCGTGCTCCTGCGCCAGGTCCTTCTGCTTCTGCAGCATCTCTGCCTCTGCCTTCAGCCGCGTGGCCTCCTGCACCGCCTGCATCTTCTCCTTCAGCATCTTCTCCGCCAGCGCCCGCTGCTGCGCCAGGTCGTCCTCGGCCAGCTTGCGCAGACGGGCGGCCTCCTGGGCCTCCACGCTGAGCCGGGCCACCTCCTCTGCCACCTGCTTCATCTTCTCGGCCTCCTCCGCCAGGAACTTCTGCGTGTTGTCCTTGTCCTTGAGTATCAGCACCTTGTTCTCCTCCTCAATCCGGCTCTTCAGCTTCGCCAGCTCCTCCATCTGCACCCGCACCTTGAAGAGCTCCTCCTCCACCTGGGCCTTCTGCCGGACGGCGTCCGTCACCTCCTCCTTCAGTCGCTGCAGCTCCTCATCCAGGATGCCCTTTTGGTGGTCCGTCTCGTCCAGCTGCAGCTTCACTTTGGTCAGCTCCTGCTCCACCTGCGCCTTCTGCCGCAGGGTCTGCTCGGCGAACTTCTTGTGCTTCTCCATCTCAGCGTCTGCCAGCTGCTTCTGCCTCAGGGCCGCCTGCTCCGCCTGCGCCCGCTTGGCCGCCTCCAGCTCGGCCTCCTTCCGCAGCTTCTCCGCGTCCGCCTGGGCCTGTGCCTGGGCCTGCGCCTCCTCCTCTGCCCGCTGCTTCAGCTGCTCGGCCTCCTCCACCCGCTGCCGAGAGAGGCTGGCCTCCTGCTCCGCCTTGCTGCGGGCGAACTCGGCCTCCTCGGCCGCCCGCCGAGCCCGCTCGGCCTCCTCCCGCAGCCGCTCCACCAGGCTCTGCTCCTGCTGCCGCGTCTGCAGCAGCTCTTGCTCCTTCTGCTGCACGGCGGCCAGGTGGGCCTTCTCCTCCGCCGCCAGCCGCTTCTGTGCCGCCTCCCGCGCCAGCTGGATCTGCCGCTCCGACTCCTGCTCCGCCAGCTCCTTCTGCCGCCGGGCCTCCTCCACCATGGCCTTCAGCCGCTCCACCTCCTCCAGGGCCAGCCGCCGCTGCCGCCCGGCCTCCTCCTCGGCCGCCAGGATGGCCTGCACCTTCTCCTCTGCCTCCCGCCGACGGGCCTCCTCCTGCAGCGCCAGGGCCCGCTGCCGGCCGGCCTCCTGCTCGGCCTGATCCCGGCTGCGCTGCACCTCCTCCGCTTCCCCGCGGATGCGGCTCAGCTCCCGCTCCAGCTCACTCTTGCCAGCCGAGGCCTTCTCGAAGCTGGCCTTGAGGGCGCGGATCTCCTCCTCCACCTGCCGCCGCTGCCGCAGGGTGTCCTCCACCAGCCCCTTCTGCCGCTCCAGCTCGCTCTCTGAGGAGCGCTTCAGCATGGCGATCTTCTCCTCGATGTCCTGCTTGTGCTGGGCCGCCTGCTCCTCCAGCAGCTTGCGCTGGTAGGCCTCGTCCTCTGCCAGCCGCCGCAGCCGCTCGTTCTCTGCCTCCTTCTCCTTCAGGGCGATCTCTGCCTCCGCCTTCAGCCGCGAGGCCTCGTTGATGGCCGACAGCTTCTCCTTCAGGATGCGCTCAGCCTCAGCCCGCTGCCGGCTGGCCTCCTCCTCCGCCAGCTGCCGCTGCCTCTTGGCCTCCTCGGAGAGCGCCCGCAGCCGGGCAGCCTCCTCGGCCAGCTCCCGCAGCTTGTTGGCCTCCGCCTCCAGCCGCTGCTTGGACTTCTCGCTGCTGGAGCGCGACTCCTCCTCCGTCCTGGCCTTGCTCTCCAACAGCACCTCCATCTCGGCCCGCAGCTTGGCCAGCTCCTCCTCCAGCTCCTTCCTCTTCTGGATGGCCTGGCTCACCTCCTCCTTCAGCCGGGACTGCTCCTCCTCCAGCAGCAAGCGCTGCTGCTCCCCGTTCTCCATCTCTGCCTTCAGCCGGATCAGCTCCTGCTCGGCCGCCAGCCTCTGCTGGGCCGTGCCCTCCGCCAGCTCCCGCTGCTTCTCCAGCTCCTCCTCTGCCAGCTCCTTCTGCCGCAGGGCAGCCTCCTCTGCCTTGGCCCGCTTGCGGGCCTCCCGCTCTGCATCCTCCTTCTGCTTCTCGGCCTCCTCCTGGGCCAGCGCCTTTTGATGGGCCACCTCCTCCGCCTGCAGACGCAGCCGCAGCGCCTCGTTGGCCTTCTGCCGCCAGCGCTCCAGCTCCTTCTCTGCCTCCTCCCGTGACTGCTCAGCCTCCTGCTGCTGCCTCTTCAGCCGCTCGGCCTCCTCCTGCAGCTGGGTTACCGCCATGTGCTCCTGCTGCAGCGACAGCTCCAGCTGCGCCGTCTTCTCGGCAAAGGAGAGCCGCTTGCTCTGCAGCTCGGCCTCGGCGCTGCGCTGGGCCACCTCCTGGGCCACCTGGATCTGCCGCTCCTTCTCGGCCTCCGCCTGCCGCATGCGCCGCTCGGCCTCCTCCGCCTGCAGCCGCAGCTCCTCCAGGTCGGCCGCCGCCTTCTGCTTCTCCCGCGAGGCCTCCCGCTCCGCCTGCACCTTGCGCTTCAGCTCCTCCTCCGCCTCCCGCTTCTTCTGGCTCTCCTCCTTCACCTGCCGGCGCAGGCGCTCGGCCTCCTCCTGCGCCTGCCGCTTCTGCCGCTCGGCCTCCTCAGCCCGCGCCCGCAGCTCCTGCAGCTCTGTCTCGGCGCCCGCCCGCTGCTTCTCCGTGCTCTCCAGCTGCAGGCGGATGAGGCGGATCTCCTCCTCCACCTTCTTGCGGTTGTACTCGGCCTCCTCGATCAGCTTGACCTTGGACTGGATCTGGTGGTCGGAGTTCTGCCGCAGCTGCAGCAGCTCCTGCTGGATGTTCTGCTTCTGCTGCTCGGCGTCCACAGCCACCACCTCCCGCCGGGTGACCTCCTCCTGCATGCGGAGCTGCAGCTCCCGCGCCTCCGCCTCCGCCTGCGCCTTGGCTTTGGCGTGGGCCTCGGCCAACTGCCGCTGCTTCTCCAGCTGGGCCTCCACCTCCGCCAGCCGCTGCCTCTCCTCCTCCTTCAGCTTCTCGGCGGCTTTCTGGAGGGGGAAGAGGGTGCAGAGAAAACAAAGAGAGAGAGAGAGAGGGGGGAGAGAAGAGAGAAATCACAAGGGATGCAACCGAGCCCCGGCGTCGACGCCGGCCACAGCCACGTGCCACCGCGAGAGCGGGGCGCTCCGGGGGTGGAGGATGCGCATGGAATGGCTTCGGCTCCCTGGGCCTCCCCAGGGGCTGGAGGCAGTGACGCCAGCTTCCAGAAGACGTGTAGCAAGACAAGGTGGGGGACAGGCGACCCCCCGAGTGGCGCGGGGCGGGCAGGCGACAGGACGCAGGCAGAGGAGCGGAAGCAAGACGGCCCAGGGAGCACAGAGAGAGGGATGGAGCGACAGCAAAGCCCCAGGCCGTGGAGACGGACGCGAGCAGCCTGAGCACCAGCACCAAGCCTGAGAGGGGCCAGCACGAAGCCATCACCGCAGGGGAACGACAGACCCAGCCGGAGCACCGGGGAGAGTGGGACAGAGGGTGGCGAGGGAGGTGCCAGCGGAGCTTTCCCTGCCGGGAAAGCCGCCATGACATGGAGAGCAACCCAAGCTCTGGCCAATGCTGCCACAGCTGGCCCAAATCCCCGCCTCACTGGCCCACTCCACCTGCTGAAGGGCCAGCGTGGCTCATGCGTGGCTCGTGGCCGTGCTGCAGAGTGCTCGTGCTCCATGCACCGTGAGCAAGGGCTCGGGCAGCACCACGTGTGGGGGTGAGCAGGACCCCCGTGCCGTGGGGACAGGTCCCCTGGTGCCACCCCAAAGGCGCAGCGAGGGGCCGGGAGCAGCGGCAGCGGGGGGCGAGGAGCATGGGGGGCTCTCCGGAGAGCAGGGGGGTGCGGGGGGCAGCGGGGGGAGCGCAGGAGATC
>NW_015090871.1:34887-36220 GCF_001431845.1 Calidris pugnax | reverse complement strand
CCCACCCCATCCCCATCCTCATCCCACCCACCACCGTGACCCCCCCACTGGCACAGGGGGCTGACCCCCCCCGCACTGGCACAGCAGACCCCCGCTGGCGGCAGAGCCCCCGGTGCCGAGCCGTGCCGATCCGTGCCGCAGCCGGCGGCCGCGCTGGCTTCCCGGAGGCGGGCAGTGACTCATGCACCCTGCGGTTGCAGCACCGCGGGACGGGGGGGCTGGGACACCCCACCCCGGCCCAGCCCGGGGTTTTGGCAGCGCGGTGGGGAGCGGGTGCCAGGTCCCCCCCCCGGCACTCGCCTCTCAAACTCCGTGCGCAGCAGCTTCTCCCGCTCCAGCACCGCCACGTGCAGCTTCCCCCATTCCTTCTCCACGTCCAGCGGGTGGTACCCAGGGGGCACCTTCAGCTGCCCGGCCTGCACCGCCCCCTGCGCCCCCCCCGCAGCGTCAGAGCCCGGCACCGGGACCCCCGGGATGGGGGGGCAGCCCCAGCCGCGGAGCCACGGCTCAGCCGCTCCGTGGGGCCAGGATGGGGGGGCCGGGACGGTGCCCCCCCACTGGAGGGACACGGTGGGGAGTGCCAAGGGACTCGGGACCCCCCAGTGCCCCCAGACCCATAGGACAGCCAGACTCTTGGAACGCCCCCAGGACGTGTGTGTGTCTGTGCGTGTCCATGTGTCTGTGCACGTGCGTGTCCGTGGCAGTGCGGTGTCTGTGCAGGTCTGTGTGTCTGTGCATCTGTCTCAGTACGGCCATGTGTCTGTGCACGTGTGTGCACGGCTCTTTGTGTGTCTGTGCATGGCTCTTTGTGTGTCTGCATGTCCGTGTGTCTGTGCACATACGTGTGTCTGTTCATGTTAGGTGTTTGTGCACGTGTGCACGGCAGTGCATGTGTCCGTGCATATCTGTGCGTCTGCACACAGCTCTGCATGTGTCTGTGTGTCCGTGTGTCTGTGCACGTGTGTGTACATGGCAGTGTCTGTGTCTGGGCATATCTGTGTCTGTGTCTGCATGTCCATGTGTCTGTGCACATCTGTGTGTCTGTGCACGGCAGGTGTTTGTGCACACGTACGCACTTGGCAGCGTGTGTCTGTGCACATCTGTGTGTCTGTGCACAGCTCTGCACGCGTCTGCACATCTGTATGTCCATGTGTCAGTGCACGGCAGCGCGTGTGTCCGCACACCCACGTGCACGGCAGGGCATCTGTGCACACCTGCATCTGCGCACAGCTCTGCGTGTGCCTGCACATCTCCGTGCACACGCGTGTGCAGGGCTGTGTGTGTCTGTGCCTGATGCCTGGGGGAGGGAGGGGGGATGTGCGTTGGGCCCAGC
>NW_015090871.1:34061-34518 GCF_001431845.1 Calidris pugnax | reverse complement strand
GGGGGGGCAGCCCCAGCCGCGGAGCCACGGCTCAGCCGCTCCGTGGGGCCAGGATGGGGGGGCCGGGACGGTGCCCCCCCACTGGAGGGACACGGTGGGGAGTGCCAAGGGACTCGGGACCCCCCAGTGCCCCCAGACCCATAGGACAGCCAGACTCTTGGAACGCCCCCAGGACCCCCAGCCCCTCGGGACTCACAGCCCCCCAGGACCCCAGAACCTCCAGCTCCTTGGGACCTCCAGCTCCTCAGGACCCCCCAGTGCCCCGGGACCCCAGACCCCTGGGACCCCCAGCCTCCCACAACCCCCCAGCACCCCTGGGGACCCCCCAGTGCCCTGGGACACCCTGGACCCCAGATACCCTTTGGGCATCCCAGCCCCTCAGGACCCATCAGTCCCCCAAACCCCTGGCTCCTTGGGACCCTGCCGCCTCTCGGGACTCACAGCCCCCCCAGGACCC
>NW_015090871.1:32087-32838 GCF_001431845.1 Calidris pugnax | reverse complement strand
CGTCTCCCCGCGGTCTCCTCGTAGCTGCCGGGCAAGCGCCGCTCCTCGAAGAGCAGGGTGTGATGGCGCAGCCACTGCAGCAGCAGCGTCACCAGCTCGTAGTACTCCTGCCAGCGCAGCTGCAGCTCCTGGGGGGGCACAGCGTGTGACACAGGGGTGGGGGACACCCCCCCGCACGCCCCCCCCTCGGCCCCCAGCCTCACGTTGGCCTTGACGCCGTCCTGCACCTCGGGGACGCGGGGCATGGCGTCGTAGAGCGAGGAGACGTAGGTGATGATGGACTTCTCATCCGGCTGCGGCACGTCCACGTCTGCGCACGGGGAGGGGAGGGTGGTCAGGGGGGGACACGGGAGGGGACACGGGGGCTCACAAGACCCCCTTCCCCCCAACACCATCCCCCATGTCCCTACCTTCTGGGTCCAGCAGCCGCGTCACCCCCAGGTCCCGCTCGGCCACGGTGAAGGCCTGGTCCAGGTTCTCCAGGTTGCTTTGGCGATAGACGCGGTTCATGTCGATGAGCCCCGGCCTGTGGGGAGGGGAGGCGTCAGGGGACAGCGGGACGGGACCGGGGACACGGGGGGATGGCGGAGACGGGGGGCACGGCACTGCCCACCCGGCCCCACGGCGCGGGTTTGCGGCACCAGTGGTTTGGAGAGACCCCAGGGATGGTGGGTCCCCCCGGCACTTCTGTCACCCCCCGCCACTGGGACCCCCCGAGCCCCACGGGCACAGGGACCCGGGCAGTGTCCCC
>NW_015090871.1:25120-32025 GCF_001431845.1 Calidris pugnax | reverse complement strand
CCCCCGCCAGCAGCCCCAGCCCCCCCAGCCCGGGGGGTTCCCTACAGCTCCCGGAGCCGGAGGCTGCTCTGGACGCAGTAGACGGAGCCGGTGATGCTGGTGACGCCGGTGACCGGCAGCCGCTGGGGAAAGTCCTCGCAGACCATCACCACCCCCGCGGAGCTCCCCGTGCCGCGACGCCGCGGTGGCTTCCCGGCACGGTGCCGCCCGCTCCCCTCCATGGCAGCACGGGGCTCGGCGCGGCTCCTGCCACGATGGCGGCTGGGTGCCGAGTGCGGCACGGCGCGGCTGCCTCTCCCCACCCCGCGCCGGCACGTACTCCCCTTCCCCGCAGGCTCTCTGCCTCCTCCCGTGACTGCTCAGCCTCCTGCTGCTGCCTCTTCAGCCGCTCGGCCTCCTCCTGCAGCTGGGTTACCGCCATGTGCTCCTGCTGCAGCGACAGCTCCAGCTGCGCCGTCTTCTCGGCAAAGGAGAGCCGCTTGCTCTGCAGCTCGGCCTCGGCGCTGCGCTGGGCCACCTCCTGGGCCACCTGGATCTGCCGCTCCTTCTCGGCCTCCGCCTGCCGCATGCGCCGCTCGGCCTCCTCCGCCTGCAGCCGCAGCTCCTCCAGGTCGGCCGCCGCCTTCTGCTTCTCCCGCGAGGCCTCCCGCTCCGCCTGCACCTTGCGCTTCAGCTCCTCCTCCGCCTCCCGCTTCTTCTGGCTCTCCTCCTTCACCTGCCGGCGCAGGCGCTCGGCCTCCTCCTGCGCCTGCCGCTTCTGCCGCTCGGCCTCCTCAGCCCGCGCCCGCAGCTCCTGCAGCTCTGTCTCGGCGCCCGCCCGCTGCTTCTCCGTGCTCTCCAGCTGCAGGCGGATGAGGCGGATCTCCTCCTCCACCTTCTTGCGGTTGTACTCGGCCTCCTCGATCAGCTTGACCTTGGACTGGATCTGGTGGTCGGAGTTCTGCCGCAGCTGCAGCAGCTCCTGCTGGATGTTCTGCTTCTGCTGCTCGGCGTCCACAGCCACCACCTCCCGCCGGGTGACCTCCTCCTGCATGCGGAGCTGCAGCTCCCGCGCCTCCGCCTCCGCCTGCGCCTTGGCTTTGGCGTGGGCCTCGGCCAACTGCCGCTGCTTCTCCAGCTGGGCCTCCACCTCCGCCAGCCGCTGCCTCTCCTCCTCCTTCAGCTTCTCGGCGGCTTTCTGGAGGGGGAAGAGGGTGCAGAGAAAACAAAGAGAGAGAGAGAGAGGGGGGAGAGAAGAAAGAAATCACAAGGGATGCAACCGAGCCCCGGCGTCGACGCCGGCCACAGCCACGTGCCACCGCGAGAGCGGGGCGCTCCGGGGGTGGAGGATGCGCATGGAATGGCTTCGGCTCCCTGGGCCTCCCCAGGGGCTGGAGGCAGTGACGCCAGCTTCCAGAAGACGTGTAGCAAGACAAGGTGGGGGACAGGCGACCCCCCGAGTGGCGCGGGGCGGGCAGGCGACAGGACGCAGGCAGAGGAGCGGAAGCAAGACGGCCCAGGGAGCACAGAGAGAGGGATGGAGCGACAGCAAAGCCCCAGGCCGTGGAGACGGACGCGAGCAGCCTGAGCACCAGCACCAAGCCTGAGAGGGGCCAGCACGAAGCCATCACCGCAGGGGAACGACAGACCCAGCCGGAGCACCGGGGAGAGTGGGACAGAGGGTGGCGAGGGAGGTGCCAGCGGAGCTTTCCCTGCCGGGAAAGCCGCCATGACATGGAGAGCAACCCAAGCTCTGGCCAATGCTGCCACAGCTGGCCCAAATCCCCGCCTCACTGGCCCACTCCACCTGCTGAAGGGCCAGCGTGGCTCATGCGTGGCTCGTGGCCGTGCTGCAGAGTGCTCGTGCTCCATGCACCATGAGCAAGGGCTCGGGCAGCACCACGTGTGGGGGTGAGCAGGACCCCCGTGCCGTGGGGACAGGTCCCCTGGTGCCACCCCAAAGGCGCAGCGAGGGGCCGGGAGCAGCGGCAGCGGGGGGCGAGGAGCATGGGGGGCTCTCCGGAGAGCAGGGGGGGGCGGGGGGCAGCGGGGGGAGCGCAGGCTGCTGGCGGCCATGGGGTGAGGCGGAAGGGGGTGCGGTGGGGAAGAGGGGGGGACACATGCGCAGAGTGAGTACCTGGTGCAGGGGTGCCAGAGTCATCCTGGTTTATTTTACCCTCCATTAGATTCCCCACCAACACACACATCCCCCAAGACAAAGCACCGGGCAAAGCAGCTCGACTTCCAGAGGCAGAAACCAAGAGTTAGAAGTTATGGAGAGAGAAGACCCGCGGGCCCCGGCCCCGCGGCGCCCCAGCACAGCGTTTCATGCCAAGGCAGGTGCCGACCGCGCTACGTGTATCTGGGAAGTGCCTCCTACCACCACCGGTCCCACCAGAGCCCGGCGGTGCCGGCAGCCAGCTCGACGTGCCAGCCCCTCGGGCCAGGGGACCCGCTGCGCCCAGAGCCAGCAGCTCGGGGAGCCCGGCCGGGAGCGGGGTTAGTGGCCGTGGGCCAGCGTTAGTGATGGGGGGGTCATCGTGAACCGTGCTCCCCGGCGTCACGCCTCTGCTGCCATGCCACCCTGCGCACGCCGCACGCGCCGCCTCCCTACCTCCTCCTCCTCCAGCCGCCGCAGCGTCTCCGTGATGAACTTGATGTACTGGCTGGTGAGCGTGGTCAGCTCGCTGTACCGCGTCCGCAGCTCCACGTACTGCGTGGGACAGACAGCGTCAGGCCTGGCTGCTCGCTGCCACCCCTGCCCACCCCTGCGGCAAGGGGCTGCAGCCCCCCCTGGCTGCTGTGCCCTCTGGGACCCTCCCTCACCTCCTGGATGATGCTGTCGGATGCCGACTGCACTTTGGGCTTCTTGGCCGGGGAGGCCATGGGCTCCACCTGCGCCTTGAAGGTCACCAGCTGCAGCTCGTAGTCCTGCGGGCGAGAGGGGTCCTCAGCTCGCTGGCCGTGGCCCCAGCGAGCCCCCCAGCCCTCTGGGGACTGTCTGCCCCTCCCCGAACCCCTCTATCTGCCCTGGGCGCACCTTGATGGCGTCAATGTACTGCTTGGCATAGCGCTGGCACTCCTCCACCTTCTCCTTGTGCCGCTCGCACTCCTCTAGAAGTTTCTGGGGAAAGACACCGGGGTCAGCTCAGCCATCCCGTGGCCACTCCACCACAGCCATGGATGGCCAAGAGCGCTGGCCCTGCTACCAGCGCTTACAGAATCACCAAATCACAGAATTTTAGGGGTTGAAGGAGACCCCTGGAGATCACCCAGTCCCACCCCTGCCAGAGCAAGGCCACCCAGAGCAGGCTGGATGCGTCCAGGTGGGGTTTGAAGATCTCCACAGAAGGAGACTCCATACCCTCTCTGGCATCTTCACAGGAAAGACCTTTTTCCTGATTTTTTTGGAATTTCCCATGTCCCAGTTTGTGCCCGTCGCCCCTTGTGCTGTCCCCGGGCACCACTGGGAAGAGTCTGGCCCCATCCTCTTGCTCCCCACCCTTTAGATGTTCATGAGGTCCCCCCTCAGCCTGCTCTTCTCCAGCTGAACAGCCCCAGGTCCCTCAGCCCAGAGATGCTCCAGCCTCTCATCATCCTCGAGCCCCCCCTGGACTCTCCCCAGCAGCTCCCAGTCCTTCTGGAACCGGGGGAGCCCAGAACTGGTCCCAGTGCTCCAGCTGTGGGCAGAGCAGAGGGGGAGGATGACCTCCCTCCACCTGCTGGCCACCCCAGGAGACCATTGACCTCGTTGGCCCGTTGTTGGCAACTTGGTGTCCCCCAGGACTCCCAGGTCCCCCTCTGCAGAGCTGCTCCCCAACAGGTCACGCCCAAACCTCTACTGGTCCATGGGGTGGTTCCTCCCTGGGCGAGGTACCCTGGTTGAACCCCATGATGTCCTTCACTACCCCTTCCAAACCTCCACTGGTCCATGGGGTGGTTCCTCCCCAGATGCAGGACCCTACACGTGCCCTGGTTGAACCCCATGAGGTCCCTCGCCGCCCCTTCCCCACCTTCTCCTGCAGCAGCTGCTCCCGCACGGTCTGGCTGTCGGTGATGGGCACCGCCTGGATCTTCTCCTGCCGCTGCTTGGCATCCTGGATCCAGTGGAGCAGCCCGTCGCAGCTCTCCCGGTAGTACCGCAGCTGGCGGCCCAGCTGGTCCAGCTCGCGCTGCCGCAGGTCGGTCTGGGCCAGCACGGCTTGCCAGCGCTCCAGCAGCTGCTGGACACGCTCCCGGTACCGGTCCAGGTCCACGTCCCGCTCACTGTGGCCACGGACCATCCTCTCGTTGACCTCCTTGGCCTTGCTCAGGTCGGTCTCCAGTGTGGTGAAGAAGGGCTGGTGCCCCTCGGCCTGGGCTCGCAGCCGCTGCGGCGGATGGAGGGAGGCAGTCAGCACCGTCCCCAGCACACCCGGCTGTCCCCCCCCCAGCACGGGGCCACCACAGCCCTTACCTTCAGCTCGGCCTTGCTGGCTTCCAGCGCCTTGAGGTCAGCCGGCACGGTCTGCACATCCTTCAGCTGGTCCTCGTACTTCTTGACCAGCTCCTCTGCCCCCTGAGTGCTGCGGATCACCAGGTTGATGGTCTTCAGCCTGTGGGGAGAGGGGACGGGCTCAGCCGGGGACCAGCAGCGGCGGCGGTCGGACAGGAAGGGAAGGACACGCCGGCATGGCCAGCGTCATCGAACCATGGAGTGGTTTGGGTGGGAAGGGGCCTTAAAGCCCCCCAAAGTGCCACCCCTTGCCCTGGGCAGTGACACCTCCCACCAGACCAGGTTGCTCAAAGGCCCATCCAGCCTGGCCTTGGACACTGAGCTGTTGACCACCACTCTCTGGATGCCACCATCCGACCAACCATCCAACCAATTCCTCACCCACCGAACAGTCCACCCCTCAAATCCATCTCTTGGAATCACAGAATGGTTTGGGTGGGAAGGGACCTTAAAGCCCCCCCAGTGCCACCCCCTGCCCTGGGCAGGGACACCTCCCACCGGAGCAGGTTGCTCCAAGCCCCCTCCAACCTGGCCTCCGACATTTCCAGGGAATCTCTCCAATTTAGAGAGCAGGATGTTGAGGGACCGTGTCACAGGCCTCACACAAGTCCAGGTGCCATCCGTGGCTCTTCCCGTACCCATCTTCCTCCAGACCTCACCAGCCCACCCCCATCCAGACAAGGCCCATCCTGGTAACCCCACCGGATGTCCCCACACAGGGGTGACCCCGGGGTGGTGCAGGGCTGGTGACTCACTTCTCCAGGTAGATGCTGGAAAGGCTGTACACCTGGTTCATCTTCTGCAGGGTGACCTCCAGCTCGGAGCGCAGGACGGGGGCCGAGCCATCCGGCTCCGCCTGGGCAAGCACCTTCTCTGTCTTCTCGCTCACCTTGTCCAGGTTCTTCTTGATGCCCTCAAGCTCCAGGTGGATTTGCTGCAGGGAGAGGAGGGCCCTCACTATGGCTGGTGGCCAAGCCCGGCCCATGGTTGGTCCCTCCCTTAACACCGTGCCCAACACTGCATCCTACCAGCCAGGACCTAGTCCCCAACCCCAGAGCAGGTCCACAGCCCACCAGGGTGGTGGGACGGGCTCCATCCCCGTTCTGGGTGCCGAGGTGCCCCCTCACAGGTGTGTGCAGGTACCTGCTGCTCGGAGATGCGCTGGGCACACTCCTTGGCCGGGTCCTTGTCGAGGGGCAGGCGGATCTTGTGGATGGTGCGGGTCTCGCAGCTCTCCAGCTGCAGGCGGATGTCCTTCAGCTGTGAGATGTAGTTCTTGCACATGGACTCCTCCTGCTCTCCTGGAGGGACACAGGGAATGGGGTGAGCTGGTGTGCACCCCACAACGTGAGCTTTATCTCTTGTAACCCTGCCCAAGGGATTACCACCCTGGGGGGGGGTCACTGTGGGTGCTTCTGGCCGAGATGGCTCCATCCAAGCCAAAGTGGGTTTTGGGGAGACAGAAAACAACAGCCACAGGGTAATGTGGGCCACCATGGCATCACCCAATGGTTTGGATTGGAAGGGACCTTAAAGCCCTCTCCAGTGCCACCCCCTGCCCTGGGCAGGGACACCTCCCACCAGAGCAGGTTGCTCCAAGCCCCCTCCAACCTGCCCTTGAACCCCTCCAGGGATGGGGCAGCCACAGCTTCTCTGGCCAACCTGGGCCAGGCTCTCACCACCCTCACACCAAAGAATTTCCTCCCCAGATCTCCCCTCAGTCTCCCCTTTTTCAGCTTAAAACCCTTCCCCCTCCTCCTAGGGCTCCCCTCCCTGATCCAGAGTCCCTCCCCATCTCTCCTGGAGCCCCTTGAGGGACTGGAAGGGGCTCTGAGGTCTCCCCGGAGCCTTCTCTTCTCCAGGCTGAACCCCCCCAACTCTCTCAGCCTGTCCCCACAGCAGAGGGGCTCCAGCCCTCCCAGCGTCTCGGTGTCCCGCTCTGGGGACAGGTCTGTGGCTCCCCCCGTGAGGGGGGTCTCACCTTTCTCCTGGCTGCGCACCAGCAGCTCGTATTTTTGGGTGCAGGCCTGGTAGTCGCGCTCCACGCGCAGGCGGTCGTCGGGCTGGAAGCTCTGGGAGTCCTGGCTGTCCCGCAGGAACGCCTGGTAGTGGGTCTCCAGCCCCCGCAGGACCTGCCGGCACTCCTCCGCCGGCATCGTGCGGAACTGGGGAGAAGAGAAGGGGGGAAAGGCTCCCGTCAGCCCCCACCCTTGCAGGGGGACACCCCCGATGCCAGCGCCGCGGGGGGACACAGACGTACCGTGAGGTGGGACCAAGCCTGGATCTGCTGGATGTGGCGGGTGAGGTACTGCCAGGAGAGCAGCGTCCGCATCTCCAGGTGAAGCTGGTGCCAGAGGACCAGGAGCTGCTGGTGGGTGGCCTCCAGCCTGGGGGAGAGAGGGTGTCAGGGGGCAGAGAGGGTGTCAGGGGG
>NW_015090871.1:24032-24830 GCF_001431845.1 Calidris pugnax | reverse complement strand
CTGGCATCGAGCCCCCCTGCCCCACAGCCCCCCAGGACCCAGCTGGTGCCAGCACAGAGGCAGTGCCACGGCCGGTGCCGGGTGTCCCCGCTCCCCGCCGAGCGCGGTGTGAGCCAGCACCGGTGCGTCCCGCAGCAGGAAGATTCCCGGGGGGGGCGGGGGAGGGGGGGGCAGCCCGTGGCCGGGCCGGTGGCCACCTGGGCCAGTGCCAGGCACCCGCCCGGGCCCCGTCCCCGCGTCTCACCTCGGTCTCCTCGTAGCTGCCGGGCAAGCGCCGCTCCTCGAAGAGCAGGGTGTGATGGCGCAGCCACTGCAGCAGCAGCGTCACCAGCTCGTAGTACTCCTGCCAGCGCAGCTGCAGCTCCTGGGGGGGCACAGCGTGTGACACAGGGGTGGGGGACACCCCCCCGCACGCCCCCCCCTCGGCCCCCAGCCTCACGTTGGCCTTGACGCCGTCCTGCACCTCGGGGACGCGGGGCATGGCGTCGTAGAGCGAGGAGACGTAGGTGATGATGGACTTCTCATCCGGCTGCGGCACGTCCACGTCTGCGCACGGGGAGGGGAGGGTGGTCAGGGGGGGACACGGGAGGGGACACGGGGGCTCACAAGACCCCCTTCCCCCCAACACCATCCCCCATGTCCCTACCTTCTGGGTCCAGCAGCCGCGTCACCCCCAGGTCCCGCTCGGCCACGGTGAAGGCCTGGTCCAGGTTCTCCAGGTTGCTTTGGCGATAGACGCGGTTCATGTCGATGAGCCCCGGCCTGTGGGGAGGGGAGGCGTCAGGGGACAGCGGGACG
>NW_015090871.1:20970-21338 GCF_001431845.1 Calidris pugnax | reverse complement strand
CCTCCTGCCCCACGTCCTCTGTCCCACGTCTCCCACCCCACATCCTTTTCCCCACACATCCCCCCGTGTCCTACACCTTCCTCCCCACACATCTCATCCCGCATCCTCCTCCCCACACGTCTCCCCACATCCTGCACCCCCCAAACATCCTCTGCCCCACACCTCCCCCCGTGTCCTGAACCTTCCTCCCCACACATCCCACGTCCTGCATCCTCCTCCCCACACATCCCCCCATGCCGTACATCCCCCCCCCCCCCCCCCTCCCCCCCCTTCTTTACTTGCAAATACGCTTCAAATCTGTCGGGACGCCGCGGAAAAAAAAAAAAAAAAGAAAAAAGGGCAGCATTTCAGGCCGGAGCAGCTGGGGA
>NW_015090871.1:18751-19154 GCF_001431845.1 Calidris pugnax | reverse complement strand
TCCCCATCCCATCCTCATCCCATTCCCACCCCATCCCCATCCTCATCCCACCCACCACCGTGACCCCCCCACTGGCACAGGGGGCTGACCCCCCCCGCACTGGCACAGCAGACCCCCGCTGGCGGCAGAGCCCCCGGTGCCGAGCCGTGCCGATCCGTGCCGCAGCCGGCGGCCGCGCTGGCTTCCCGGAGGCGGGCAGTGACTCATGCACCCTGCGGTTGCAGCACCGCGGGACGGGGGGGCTGGGACACCCCACCCCGGCCCAGCCCGGGGTTTTGGCAGCGCGGTGGGGAGCGGGTGCCAGGTCCCCCCCCCGGCACTCGCCTCTCAAACTCCGTGCGCAGCAGCTTCTCCCGCTCCAGCACCGCCACGTGCAGCTTCCCCCATTCCTTCTCCACGTCCA
>NW_015090871.1:17863-18741 GCF_001431845.1 Calidris pugnax | reverse complement strand
GGCCCCCCCTGCGCCTCCCCTGCCCCCCCTGCCCCTCACCTCCAGGGTCTGCCGCGCCGGGTGCTCCTCCCGCAGCAGCTGCTCCCCCGATCTCTGCAGCTCCGTGATCCTGCGCTCCCGCAGCTCCAGCTCCCGCATCAGCCCCTGCCACACCACGGGGGGGTGAGGGGAGGGACCACCCCCAGCGCCACACGCCTGTGTGCGTGGCCAGGGGTCTGTCTGCACATGGCTGCCTGTGTCTGCATGTCCGTGTGTCTGTACACGTGTGTGTGTCTGTGCGTGTCCATGTGTCTGTGCACGTGCGTGTCCGTGGCAGTGCGGTGTCTGTGCAGGTCTGTGTGTCTGTGCATCTGTCTCAGTACGGCCATGTGTCTGTGCACGTGTGTGCACGGCTCTTTGTGTGTCTGTGCATGGCTCTTTGTGTGTCTGCATGTCCGTGTGTCTGTGCACATACGTGTGTCTGTTCATGTTAGGTGTTTGTGCACGTGTGCACGGCAGTGCATGTGTCCGTGCATATCTGTGCGTCTGCACACAGCTCTGCATGTGTCTGCGTGTCCGTGTGTCTGTGCACGTGTGTGTACATGGCAGTGTCTGTGTCTGGGCATATCTGTGTCTGTGTCTGCATGTCCATGTGTCTGTGCACATCTGTGTGTCTGTGCACAGCTCTGCACGCGTCTGCACATCTGTATGTCCATGTGTCAGTGCACGGCAGCGCGTGTGTCCGCACACCCACGTGCACGGCAGGGCATCTGTGCACACCTGCATCTGCGCACAGCTCTGCGTGTGCCTGCACATCTCCGTGCACACGCGTGTGCAGGGCTGTGTGTGTCTGTGCCTGATGCCTGGGGGAGGGAGGGGGGATGTGCGTTGGGCCCAGC
>NW_015090871.1:13369-13660 GCF_001431845.1 Calidris pugnax | reverse complement strand
CCAAACCCCCCGACTCTGCCGTGGCATGGCCCCCCCCTGCCTGGGCACCCCAGCTCTGCTGTGGCACGGCCCCCCAGCACTGGCAGTGATCCCCCTGACTCTACCGTGGCATGGCCCCCCAGCACTGGCACCAGCACCGAGCCCCCTGGCTCTGCCCCCCAGCACTGGCACCAAACCCCCTGGCTCTGCCGTGGCATGGCCCCCCAGCACTGGCATCGAGCCCCCCTGCCCCACAGCCCCCCAGGACCCAGCTGGTGCCAGCACAGAGGCAGTGCCACGGCCGGTGCCGGG
>NW_015090871.1:12436-13119 GCF_001431845.1 Calidris pugnax | reverse complement strand
CTGGGTGCCGAGTGCGGCACGGCGCGGCTGCCTCTCCCCACCCCGCGCCGGCACGTACTCCCCTTCCCCGCAGGCGTGGGATCCTGCCTGTCTGCGCCCCGGCACGCCGCGACGGGCACGGTGCCCACCACCCCGGGGCCGGAGGGTTCGGGGAGCAGGGAGCGTGGGACGGCGGCTGCGGCACGGGCCGATGGGCCGCGACTTGTCGGGGCAGCACGTGCCAGCCGGGATCGGAGCCGCCGCCACCGCGCGCCGCCGCCAAACCCCCAGCCCGCTCTCCCCACGGCGGGAGGGATGTGCCACGACGGGCCCGGCACTGCGGCGAGGGGCTGGGGGTGCCCGTGGTGCCGGGGAGGGGGACCCCAGACCTACTTGTGTCGGTGGATGATGGCGTTGAAGAGGCGCCCGTCCCTCCAGCTGGTGGTGAAGTTGTCGCAGCGCAGGCCCTGGTAGTCCTCCACCATCCGCTGCGACCACAGCAGCAGCTTCTCCTTGGCCGTCATGTCCTCCGACTGCCCCGTCACCTGGATGTCCGAGATCTGCCGCGGCACAGCCGCCGGGCACCGCGGTCACGGCCAGCACCGCCCCGGCTCTGCCGCCATCGCCTCCGCCGGGGACACCCCGACGCGGTGATGCCCCGACCCGGGGATGCCCCGCTGGTGGCACCGGTGCCCTGGACCCCC
>NW_015090871.1:10765-11947 GCF_001431845.1 Calidris pugnax | reverse complement strand
CGCGCCCCTGTGCCCCCCCAGGACACCCCACCGAGCACCCGCAGCAGCAGGAGGGGCAGGGGGAGCGCAGGCACCAACACCCCATCACCACGGGGGGATGGGGACCCCCACACCTCGCGTGGGCATCGTGGCCGCTCCTCCGCGCAGCCGGTGCCGGGCACGGTGCCACCGTGTCCCCTGTCACCACGGCCCCACCAGGAAATCCTCCGCTGCCGGAACCCACAGTGGCGAGAGCCGCCGGCCCCACACCAGATCCTGCACCGGGGCCTCAGCCCCATGACAGCGCCGGCACCGCAGCACGGGCACAGCCCCACAGCACGGGCACAGCCCCACGGCATGGGCACAGCCCCACAGCTCTGGCACAGCCATCCCTGCTCTGCTCCTGCCCTCACCAGCTCCTGCAGCCGGTGCCACCGTGGCCGTGCTGTGCCGGAGGCAGCTCCCAGCACCCTCCACTCTCACCCCACGGCAAGGACCAGGTCTGCCCACGCTGGGAGCCCCCCCACGTCCTGCCGGGACGACCCCCCCATACTTGTGGTGATGCCAGAGCCTCCCCTGGCCACGGTTGTGCCCGCTGGGTGCCAGAGGGGCCGGGGAGCCCCTGAGCCCCCCAAGTGCCTGAGGGAAAGGCAGCCGGGTCTGGAGAGAGCCGGGGGGGGGGTTGGTGGCCCCGGGGCCACCTCCCTCTCTGACAGCCCCGAGGGACCGGTTGGCACGTCTTGCTGCGGTGCCGGGAGCCGCAGCCGAGTGGGGGGGTCCCAGCCCCACGGCACGGGGTGCTCACGGTGCCGCCGGCTCGTGGCGATGCCACGCTCCCCTCTGGGCGCCGCAGGCCCAGGGGATCCCATCCCGGGGTGACACCGGCGCACCCCGGGGTGTCACCGCCCCCGCGCCCCGGCACAGCCCGCGGTGCCGCCGCTCCTCCCCGGCGCTGGCTCGGCCTCTCCCGGCGTCGGGCGCTGCCGCGGGGCGAGCAAAGGGCAGAAGCACTCACCAGGCGCAAGTTCCGGATGAGGTCCCGCTCCCGCGGCTGCGCCGGGGGGAGGAAGAGGAGGAAGAGGAGGAGGAGGAGGAGGAGGAGGCCATGGCCGGCCGCAGGGGGACGGTCGGGCAGAGCCGGCGGCGGAGGAGCAGAGAGTTCACCAAAGCAAAGAGACGTCCGGGCGTTAGAGGCGGCGGGGG
>NW_015090871.1:9166-10039 GCF_001431845.1 Calidris pugnax | reverse complement strand
CAGCGGGGGGGGACCTACCTCTGCTCGCCAGTGCTGCGGGGGGGGCGGAGAGAAGAGAGCGGTCAGGAGAGGCAGCGAGAGGAGACAGACCCGCGGCGGGCACCGGCGGCACCGGCACCCCGGCGGCACGGCCGGGCACGTGGGGTGCGGGGACGTGTGGGGACAGGTCGAGGCGCGGGGGCCGGGGGGGGCCGTCTCGGCGCGTGCCCGGCGCTGCCACAGGGACAGGTACCGGCACGCCGGCGGGGATCAGCCGCGCGGCACCGGGATGGAGCCGGGAGAGCAGGAAGGGGCAGGAGGACGGGACGGGGGGCACGGGCAGCACAGTGGCCATGGCCCCCCTCTCCCCCCAGCCGTGGGCACCCCGAAGGGAGCCGCGGTGGTGCCGGAGCGGCGCGGGCAGGGTGCCCGGCAGAGCTGCCAGGCTCCGCGGCGCCGAAGCCACCGAAAGGTCCTCTTGTGCCTGGGGACAGGGCACTGGCACCGGCCCGGACAGCGTGGGAGGGGGCGGCTGGCACAGCCCCACGGCACAGCCACGGCACAGCCCCATGGCACAGCCATGGCACTGCACAGCCCCACGGCACGGCCACGGCACGGCCACGGCACGGCCCCATGGCACAGCCATGGCACGGCACAGCCCCATGGCACGGCCCCACAGCACAGCCAGCCCCACGGCATGGCCAGAGGAGGCTTGATGGCTGTGGCGGTGGCCGGGGCAGCCGGCACAGGGTGGGGGGCCATGGCTGGGGACCCCGCGGTGCCGGCAGAACCGTACCTTGATGAGGTGCTTGTTGACCCATTTGGTGAAGGTTTTCTTCTGGACCCGATCTCGTTCATCTGCAAGAGAGGGGGGGTCGGGGTGAGCGGGGGGGT
>NW_015090871.1:7453-8617 GCF_001431845.1 Calidris pugnax | reverse complement strand
GGTGCGGGAGGAAGCGGCCGCGCCCGCCGTAGGGCAGGGATGGCGGCGCCCGGAGCGGCCACGGTGGGGAGGGGGAGACGGCGCCGGTGGGGGGACACGGGGACCCCGCGCCCCCAATGCTCGGGCACCGGGGATGCCGGTTCTGGCCGCGGTGACCACCCCCGGCCCCACGGCACTGCCCCATAGCCCACCTGGGGGGCAACACCCCTATTCCTGGGGTCTGCCCCATAGCCTGCCTGGGGGACAACGCCCCTAGAATGGGGGTCTGCCCCATAGCCCGCCTGCCCTCAGTCTGGGGGTCTGCCCCATAGCCTGCCCAGGGCTCAACATCCCTAGAACGGGGGTCCGCCCCACATCCTGCATGGGGGACACCGCCCCAGCATGGAGGTCTGCCCCATAGCCTGCTGGGGGATGCCGCCCCCAGAATGAGAGTCTGCCCCATAGCCTGCTTGCCCCCAGCAAGGGTGTCTGCCCCATAGTCTGCCCGGGGGACACCACCCCCCACAGCCTGTGGGGCAGACCCCACCCCAGCCTGGGGGTCCGCCGCAGTGTGGGGCACAGGGCTCAGCCCCCCGTGCTGTGGGGCGCCGACAGCGGGGCAGGGTGGTCCCGGGCAGGGCAGCCCCCGCGCCCCACACCGCCCACGCACCCCACTCCATCCCCGCGCCCCACACTGCCCCACCGCCGTGGGGTGCCGGTACCTTTCTTGCCCTCGGAGGCCCGCAGCACGGCCAGGTAGAGGTTGTCCTCCGAGCCCGTCCTCTGCCCCATGGCCTGCGCGCCCCTCTGCCCCACGGCCTCCCCCTCCTCCTGCCAGCGCCGGGACATGCTGGCGGCCGCTGAGCCCCGACGCAGCTCGATGCACCGCGGCTCTGCCCGCCCGAGGTGTGGGGCGGCCCCGGGGAGGGGACCGGGGTTCCCCCCCCTCCCTCCGCCCTCCCCCCGCCCCACCCGGGCTCCATCCTGCCCACAGCAAAACCTCCCGTTAACCCCCTCCTGCCCGGGGCACACGGCCCGCGGGATGGGGGGGGGGAACACACTCCCCCGGACCCACACCCTGGGGGGCTCAGGACCCCCGGGTCTGCAAGCTGGGGGAGGGGGGGTTGGCACCCCCAGCCCCATAGGCCCCACACACTGGGACCTCGAGACCCCCAAGTTGGTAAG
>NW_015090871.1:6400-6768 GCF_001431845.1 Calidris pugnax | reverse complement strand
GGGGGTGACATGGAGAGCTTGGGGTGGCACAGGGACCTCGGGGGGGCATGGGGACTTTAGGGTGTCACAAGGATCTTGGGGTGTCATGGGGACCTCAGGGGGTCACAACAACCTCGGGGTGTCATGGGGATCTTGGGGGGGGTCACACAGACCTTGGGGTGCCACAAGGATCTTGGGGTGTCATGGGGACTTCAGGGGTGGCACATGGACCTCAGGGTGACATGGGGACTTTGGGGTGTCATGCAAACCTCAGGGGGTCACAAGAACCTCGGGGTGTCATGGGGACCTCAGGGGGTGGCGTGGGGACCTCGGGGGGGTCTCACAGTGATCTTGGGGTGTCAGGGCTCAGCCCTGCCTGCAGCACCCAC
>NW_015090871.1:3597-5195 GCF_001431845.1 Calidris pugnax | reverse complement strand
CCCCCCCAGAGGGACGCCCCCCCGGCAATGCCAGCACGGGGTGCCAGGAGGAGCCCCCCTCCCCAGGGATGCCCCGTTTAGCCCCAGTTCACACCAGTTCAGTCCCAGTTTAGCCCTAGGTCGGCTCCAGTTCACACCAATTCAGTCCCAGTTTGGCCCTAGTTCAGCTCCAGTTCACACCAGTTCAGTCCCAGTTTGGCCCAGCTCAGGCCCAGTTAAGCCCCCCCCAATTCAGCTCAGCTGGGTCCTGTTTAGCCCCAGTTCACACCAGTACAGCTCAAGTGCAGCCCCAGTTCAGCCCAGTTAACCCCAGTTCAGACTCAGTTCAGCTCACCTCAGCCCAGTTTAACCCCAGTTCAGCTTCAGTTCACACCAGTTCAGGCCAGTACAGCCCAGTTAACCCCAGTTCAAATGCAGCTCAGCTCACCTCAGCCCAGTTTAGCCCCAGTTTGGCTCCAGTTCACACCAGTTCAGGCCTGCTGAGCCCAGTTCAGGCCAGTACAGCCCAGTTAACCCCAGTTCAAATGCAGCTCAGCTCACCTCAGCCCAGTTTAGCCCCAGTTCAAACACAGCTCAGCTCACCTCAGCCCAGTTTAGCCCCAGTTTGGCTCCAGTTCACACCAGTTCAGGCCTGCTGAGCCCAGTTCAGGCCAGTACAGCCCAGTTAACCCCACTTCAAATGCAGCTCAGCTCACCTGAGCCCAGTTTAGCCCCAGTTCACACCAGTTCAGGCCCGGCTCAGACCAGCTGAACCCAATTCAGCCCACTTCAGCCCAGTAAACTCCAGTTCAGACCCAATGCAGCTCAGCTCAGATCCAGTTCACAGCAGTTCAGAGCCAGCTGGGGCCAGTTCAGCCCAGTTAAACCCCAGTTCAGCTCAGCTCAACCCAGTTTAGCCCTAATTCAGCTCCAGTTAACCCCAGTTCAGACCCAATTCAGCCCAGTCCAGCTCCATTTCTGTCCAGCTCAGCCCAGTTCAACCCAGTTAACCCCAGTTCAGCTCAGCTCTGCCCAGTTTGGCCCCAGTTCAGCTCCAGTTCACACCAGTTCAGACCCAGCTCAGGCCAGCTGAGCCCAATTAAGGCCACTTCAGCCCAGTTCAACCCAGTTCAGTTCAGCTCAGTCCAGTTTAGCCCCAGTTTGGCTCCAGTTCACACCAGTTCAGGCCAGCTGAGCCCAATTTGGGCCAGTACGCCCCAGTTAACCCCAGCTCAGGCCAGTTCAGCCCAGTTAACCCCAGTTCAGCTCAACTCAACCCAGTTTAGCTCCAGTTCAGCACCAGTTCAGACCCAGCTCAGGCCAGTTCAGCCCAGTTAACCCCAGTTCAGCTCAACTCAACCCAGTTTAGCTCCAGTTCAGCACCAGTTCAGACCCAGCTCAACCCAATTCAGTCCAGTTCAGCCCAGCTCAGCCCAGTTTAGCCCCAGTCCGGCATCAGTTTAGCCCCAATTCCGCCCAGTCCAGCCCCATTTCGGCCCAGTTTAGCCGCAATTCCGCCCCGTCGAGCCCCATTTCCGCCCAGTTCAGCCCCATTTCAGCCCAGCTCAGCCCCCTCCGGCCCCTCCCTGCTCTGGGGGCGGGGCCAGACCCCAGAGCCC
>NW_015090871.1:1101-2181 GCF_001431845.1 Calidris pugnax | reverse complement strand
CGCCCGGCCACGCCACGGCCACGGGCCCGGCCACGCCGCCGGACGGGGAGGGGTCCCGCCCCGGGGGGGGGACACACAATGGGACCCCCTCAGTGCCCGGCGCCGCTGTGGGCAGAACGTGGCGGCCAGCCAGGGACAGCGGGCACGGGGGGGGCACGGGATGGCATGGGCACGGCGAAGGCATGGCCATGGTGATGGCACGGTGATCGCATGGCCATGGTGATCACATGGGCACAGCGATGGCACGGGCACGGTGATGGCATAGGGATGGTGATGGCACAGGCACGACGATGGCATGGGCATGGCAGTGGCACCGGCACAGTGATGGCATCAGTGCAGTGATGGCACAGCCATGACGATGATACAGGCACAGTGATGGCATAGGCATGGCTATGGCACAGCCACAGTGATGGCACAAGCATGGTGATGGCACGGCCATGGCTATGGCACGAGCACAACCATAGCACAGCCACAGTGATGGCACAACCAGGGTGATGGCATGGCCACGGCTATGGCACGGGCACAGCCATAGCACAGCCATGGTGATGGCATGGCCAGGGTGATGGCATGAGCACGGCTATGGCACTGGCACAGCAACGGCACTGGCACGGTGATGGCACAGGCACGGTGATGGCACGGCTATGGGTATGGCATGGGCACGGGTATGGCATGGGCACAGCTAAGGCACTGGCACAGTGGTGGCACAGGCATGGTGATGGTGTGGGCACAGTGATGGCACAGGCCCCCCCGCAGGAAGAATCCCGGGTGACTCGGTGTCTGACCCCCACCGGCAGCACCGGGGGGGTCACCGGGTCTGGGCAGACCCCGCTCAGCCCCCCCCCCCCCGCCATGGGGAAGGGCTGGTGCCAACCCCCCCCCTTGGCACGAGCCAGCGCCGGTGCGTGGGAGCCGGCGACGCCGCGGCAGGGCCGGGAGCCAGCCCCGGGCTCTGCCCCACGGCTCTGCCCCATGGCTCTGCCCCACGCGCCACGCGCCCCCGCTGCGCCCCAGAGATAAGGGGCCGGGGGGGGGCCGGGGGGGGCTGGGACGGGGCGATTAGTGCCCGGCAAACGGGGAACG
>NW_015090871.1:0-308 GCF_001431845.1 Calidris pugnax | reverse complement strand
GGGGGGGGGACCACGGCTGACCCCCCCCCCGTGTGTGTTCCTGGGAAAACACCCCAAAATAAACCCCTCTCACTGCCCCCCCATCCCACCTGATGCCCACCCCCTGCCACCGAGCCACCGTGGCCACCGTGCCAACGTGCCACTGAGCCACGGGACGGGGGCCACGGGCAGGACCCCCCCCCAGTGCCGGGAGGGGGGGGTGCAGATGGAGGCGTCGCTGCCGCAGCCCCCCCGGGACCCCCCGGCTCAGCCGGGTGATGGGCCCCGTCAGGTGTGACCTTGGGGGTGCCCTTCGGAGGGGGCTGGGC
>NW_015090870.1:0-2809 GCF_001431845.1 Calidris pugnax | reverse complement strand
CCCCCTCCCCTTCTGCCCATCCTGTCCTTTCTGAAAAGCCTGTAACCCTTCATGCCTACACTCCAGTCATAAGAGCCATCCCAGCATGTCTCAGTGATACCAATAAGGTCATAGCCTTGGAGGTGTGCACACATCTCTAATTCCTCTTGCTTATTCCCCATGCTGCGTGCATTTGTGTATAAGCACTTCAGCTGGGTGCCTAAAGGGCTCCGAAGATCTCCTCTGCAGACCTGGTGCTCTCTCCAGGAGACCTCAGCCCACCTGGGACCCCAGGCCCTCAATGACCACCCCCAGAGTCCTGTAGCAAGTGTTGACCCTGCCCAGGTTTCCCCCAGCAGAATCACTTCCATCCCCAGGGAAGAAGAGCCGGGAGGAGCAGTCAGCAAAGGGTGAGGAAGAGTCGGGGAGAAGGGTCAGGAGGGCTTTGCAGGGAGGATGCTGCCCCCGAGGGACAGGAGAGGGCCCGTCCTGGGCAGAGGGGAGGATGGGGACAGGCTGTGGGGAGCAGCCGTGCAGCACTGAGGGGCAGAGCTGCTGGGCTGAGAGCAGGGAGACCATGGCTTCCTCCAGCCACGGGGCACCTCTCAATCTCCAGGGGGTTTTTGGATCACAGTGTGAGACTGAGCAGATTCTGGAGTGCTTAAGAGAGCCAGGGTCATCTACCTGGAACAGCAAAACCACTCAAATTGGGTTTTCGGTTGTGTCAAGGGAGGAGACCAAGGAGATCGACGATGGAGGTTCATGGGTGGGAAGCTGCTTGACCAGTAAGAGTTGAGACCTGGGCAGGTAGGCGAACCAGGTCAGTCTGCCCCTCGCTGTAGGTTCCACTGTGACCGCCCAGGACATCTGCAGCTCCCCAGGGGATGGTGAGCACAGGGATGGGGGCAGAAAAAGGAATGGTGCAGGGGGTGGAGCTGAGAAAGGAGAGGAGTTTTGTTCCCCAGGTACAAGCCCCTGAGGAGAGATTCTTCCCTCCCTGATCTACAGCAATTTACAGCCCCCCCATCACAAACACTTGCCTGTCCCATCCCTGCATCACTGCCTGCCTTCCAGGTGACCTCCTGGCTCCTCATCTCATCCTCCACTTACTTTTTGCTCATCCTGGTGACACAGTTCTGGCTGGATGCTCCATGCTGATGGTGTCCCCTGCTACCCGAATTGTCTTCTGCAAGGATGGGCTGGAGGAGAACAGTCTGAAAGCCCAGCAGGGGCAAGTGAGCTACTTTGTGCAACTAAAAATCACCCTGAGGAGTGCAGGGACGTACACGTGTGGGTACCAGCAGAGGAATGAGAGCAACTGGGTGAGGAGCTCTGCCCTCAGTGCTCCCCGGGTCCTGCTTGTCACAGGTGAGATGTGGAACTAGGTATGGGTAAGTTCAACCCCCGGGCCCAATAAAAAAAATTTAAGTATGGGGATCTGGCACTGGGTATGGGCAGGTGCATGGGAGCATTGACAGGTGGGTATGGTTCCTCATAAAATCCAGTTGAGAGTGGGGATACTTCTGTGCCCCATGGCGTGTCGCTGGGCAGTTGGGATGCTGGGGGTCAGGATGCAGTTCAGCCCAGACTTTGCCACTGGGGCAACTCCTCCCAGTCACAGGGAGCATCCTGCTCCTCTCCTGCCCCAGCATCACGCCAAGGACACAGTGGTGGTGCCAGATCTAAGCCAGAGCCACAGCTGTGCAATGCAGGGATTGATTGATGCCCAGGACTGAGAGATGGTGGGTGAGGGGGTCACCACAGGTGCTTGGTCTGTGCAGTCCCTGAGAGAGCTGGAGACTCTCACTCTTTCCCTTTCTCCTCCCAGGCAGCGGGTCCAGCTCCTCAGAGGGGGTTTGGTTAGATGACAGCTGCCATCCCCACCAGAAAGTGAATTTTCATTTCCATTGAGCACAATAAAAATGACAAAGCTCTGCCTCTTCCCCCTCCCCACACACAAGTCCCACCAGACGTGACTCTGCCAAGGCCCCAGGCCCCGCTCCCAAAGCCTGGCAGCCCCAGCCCCGTCGCCCACACGGGCCCAGCTCCCACTCACCCAACAGCAGCAAGGCGACGGTGGGGAGATGGGCCATGGGCGCCCAACTGCCCGCACCCGACGGCCCCTTCCCCATCCCTGGCTGGCCGGAGCTGGCAGGCTCTGCTTTCGCAGCAGCTGAGGCAGCGCCACAAGAGGTGTCCGCTCTGGGCGTTGCTGCGCCTGGGAACAACCCACGGGTGGCCGCAGGCGCTTCCCCACACAGAGGAGACACCAAGTCTCTTGGCGGTCCTCTGCTGAGCCCTGCGCATCCTCTGGGGCTTTTCTTCCTGCCTCTCCTGGCTCCTTCTGGTGGCTGTGGGGTGGCTGAGTGTCCTGAGCTCCTCGTTGGCCATGGGAGGCGAGGGGGTCTCAACAAGCAGCCTCTCCTGCTCTTTGTGCCTTGGAACGACCCACATCTGGGACCACTTTCCCCATGGGTCCTCTCCCACCCAGCTCCAAATCTCTCAAGGAGGGTTTTTTGCAGGTGGAGCCATTGGAGAGCAGGCGTGATGGCCAGTTGAAGTTGGTAGAGTAGGACTCTGTTGGAAGCCTGTCTCTCTGCATGGAGAATGGAGGGATTTAGGCACTAGGAGTGGCTGTCTTCATCCAGGTGGTGAACAGCAGCATCTGAGAAGTCACAATGAATTGTGATGTACCAGGCTCAGAGGTGACCATTGGAAAAGGGTCATGTGTGTCTGCCCTGGAGAAGAGAAATGGAAATTTGGGAGCCACCTTGGAATTGAGATGCATCAGGAAGGAAATACCAGGCAGAAACATGACTGCAGGAGGATG
>NW_015090869.1:574305-612744 GCF_001431845.1 Calidris pugnax | reverse complement strand
TATAAGCAGATATAGAGAGGCCTATCCATAGAATAACTAATGCATGGGTACAAAGCCTTGATGCCAGTGTTACCCGGAGGACAATTGCTCTCCTGTACTGTGTGTCGACGGAGGTTTATCAGTTCCTTGGCCTCCTGGTATTGCAGTTGTGTTGGCAGAAAGACTTGGCCTAGCGGGGCATGGCCTACAGATATGGTCGGTATTTTCCAAATCCTGGAGGTTCTGGCCAGTGATGACTTGGCCGTTTTTGTTTGGTAGCAACCAGTTGCCTACTGGCTAATGCTGTCAAGGCTTTGCCTAAGGATAATGTGTAATATTACGTAGGTCACTGGCTCTGTGCCTGTGCCCCTGCCACCCAGCATCCCATGATCTACACAGCCAATGCTGCCAAAGTAGCTGTTTGCAGTCTGACCACTGCGGGTGCCAATCTGTCTCACTTCATGCAGCATTATGAATGCTCGGAGTGAGCTGTTATGGCTTTGGAGTGTATGAGGAATTAAGGACATCTGCATGACACTCCTGTTGTGGTTTGGGCTGGGTTGGCATTGACAAGATGACAGATGCTCTCCCAAACCTCTCACTCCAAGGAGAGGAAGAAAAGAGATAAAGAGAGTTTTGAGTTTAGAAAAACTATACTAATGCTATATTCATAGTAAGATAAAATGGTAATAATGCAATGGATTATGTAGATATGGAAATGTATGAAGTTCTCAGGAAGATGTCACCAGCAGGCGGTGGGGCAGTTCCAGACTGGACTCAGCACCTGATTCTGGAACACACTGATGGGGATCAAAAGGAGACAGGGTGTACCTCAGACATGAGTCATTGAAGAAAAAGCGCTATTCATTCAAGAAGCAAGCCATTGAAGAAGAAGCCAACCTGACCCCTTTGATCCCTCAGCTTCTATACTGAGCTTGGCAGATGGGCTGTGGCTGTGGCGGGGCGGGGGGCGCCGTGTCGGCGGGGGAAGGTGCTGGGGCCGTGGGCGCGCCCTGCCCGGCTGCCTGCGCTCTCCGTCCGCAGGGGTGTGGGCGCAGCTGAGGCTGGTGGAGGCCGGCGGAGGGCTGCGAGCGCCCGGGGACTCCGTGCAACTCTCCTGCCGCGGATACGGCTTCGACTTCGCGGGTTATGCAGTTCGTTGGTACCGCCAGACACCCGGTGGCAGTCTCGAGTGGGTGTCCTGTATCAGCCGTGATTCCCCAGTTACTGATTTTGTGGAGTCAAGCCATATCGTCCCGGGACGATTCCCGATCCGAGTCATCTCTGTCCCTTCGTGCCCTGCGCCCCTAGGATTCTGCCCGCTACTTCTGTGCTGTTCCCACGGAGAGAGGAAATGGAGCTGAGCTTGAACGGAAACGTATAGGGGCCGGCACTGTGTCCGTGGCGTTTGGAGCCATCAGTTGCTGATGTTGCTCAGGACTGTTCCCGTGGACAGAGGGGCCATCACTGTGCACTACAGATCGTCCTGGCCTTTCTGCAAGAGCTCTTTTCCTGGCATTGCCCGTTTCCATCTCCTGAGGCCAAAATGCAATGTTTTATTCCATGGAGGAGTTTTAGTTTGTTTCTGCCACCCAACCAGCCTGGCCACTCTGCCGGCTTGTAGCTCGTCTCTGCTTTCCCCTGGTCCCCTTGCTCTTTGGGACACTAAAAACCATGGGCTGCAGGGACAGCAATGTCTCATGGGCCATTTCCTTGTGCCAGTGAGAGCAGAGCAGTGGGGGAAGAGTTCTGTTTTTGTTTCAGGTAGATTTCAGGATGTTGAGATCCAAGCGATGAGGTCTGCAGTGTGGTGGCGAGCAGGGACTTCTGGGACCTTGCAATGCGCTTACAGCTCCAATGCCTCCTATCTTTACGTGGCCTGGTATCTACAGCATCACAGTAGTCCCCTGCAGTATTTGCTGCAGAGTAAGGGCCGGGGAGGCTCCTACAGCCACACGTCCCCTTTCGCCTGCAAGAGGTTTTCCTGCCAGGCTGGCAAGAGCTCTGGGACCCTGATGATCACTGGGCTGGAGCTGGGGGACAGCAGGCTCTATTACTGCACCCTGCAGGGACCACAGTGAGAGACGCTTGGGTTGTGCCTGATCAACATCAGCTTCCTCCCCTCCTGCTTTCTCTTCCCACATGTTTACGGAGGTCACAGCCCATCTTGGGGATGTGTCAGTGATGCTTGTCAGTGCTTGGGGTCAGAGAGAGAGGGATCTCCTCATGATTGGGTGGTGTCGCTCAACCCAGGACATTCCACCTGATAAGCATGAGAGACTCTTAGACCTTCCTTATCACCAGGCCAGAGGTCTCTGTCTGCTCCTGAGAAAGGGCCAGGAGACAAGGAGGAAGAGGCAGGAACATCTCAAACAATGGCTTTATCGGCTCCACCACATCCCTGGGCTTCTGCTTGTGATCTCTGGAATCCAGCAGCTGCAAACACACATGCTCACAAGCTTTTGCCCTTGTTCTAGTCTCAAATCTGGGAGAGAAGCACAGACTTCCCCTTTCTCCCACTGTGCTCCCGAATGACCCTCTGTACTTTCTGTGTTTCTGCTCCTCACTCCTCAGGGAGCAAAACCCATAGACTGGACTGAGTGGACCTGAGCTGTGCACAAAACCAGAGCAGGGCTGTTGACACACCTCAAGATAATGAGTAACTGGGTACGTGCCATACTGGGATATGACAGAAACAGCAAAGGCAAATCCAAATGCTTAGAGCTCATCTGGTGAGAGAACCAGGTAAAATATCTCTGTGAGAGATAAATATTTGAAAATTTTCTCCTGTAAACACACAATCCTGAGATTAGCCCAGAACAGCTGTGGGAGCTGACTCCATTCCAGTGACACTGCTGTCGCTGCAGCCCAAGGTTTTTGGTGTCCCAATGAAGAAGGGGACCAAGGGAAGGCAGAGAGGGGCTGCAAGCAAGCAGAGTGGCCAGGCTGTCTGGGTGACACTGGGTGGACTAACTTTTCACAGAATCAGAGAATCTTCATGGTTGGAAAGGACCTTTGAGATCATCGAGTCCAATCATACACACACACACAAAAATAAAACCAAACCAAAACACAGACACACAGCCCGCCCTGACAATCTTGGGCACTAGAGCATGTCCAGAAGTGCCACATCTACACGTTTCTTAACTACCTCCAGGGATGGTGACTCCACCACCTCCCTGGGCAGGCTGTTCCAGCGCCTGACCACCCTCTCAGTAAACTAAATCTTCCTAATATCTAATCTAAACCTCCCCTGCTGCAACTTCAGACCATTTCCTCTGGTCCTGTGAGGCGCCCAGAACTGAACACAGTACTTGAGGTGAGGCCTCACCTGTGCCAAGTTCAGAGGCACGATCACTTCCCTACTCCTGCTGGCCACACTATTCCTGATAGAAGCCAGGATGCTGTTGGCCTTCCTGGCCACCTGGGCACACTGCTGGCTCATGTTAAGCCGGCTGTCCACCACCACCCCCAGGTCCTTTTCTGCTGGGCAGCTTTCCAGCCACTCATCCCCAAGTCTGTAGCGTTGCCTGGGGCTGTTGTGACTGAAATGCAGGGCCCAGCACTTAGCCTTATTGAACCTCGTCACATGAGCCTTGGCCCTTTGATCCAACCTGTCCAGATCCCTCTGTAGAGCCTTCCTACCCTCAAGCAGGTCAACACTCCCACTTAGTTTGGTGTCATCTGCAAAGTTACTGATGGTGCACTCAATCCCCTCAGATCATCAGTAAAGATATCAAACAAGACTGGCCCCAGAACTGAGCCCTGAGGGATACCACTGGTGACTGGTCACCAACAAGATTTCACCCCATTAATCACAACTCTCTGGGCGTGGGCATCCAGCCAATTTTTTATCCTGTGAAGAGTATACTTGTCTATGCCATGATTCGCCAGCTTCTCCAGGAGAATGCTATGGGGGACGGTGTCAAAGGCCTTACCAAAGTCAAGGTAGAGAATGTCCACAGCCTTCCCCGCATTGAGAAGGCGGGTCACATGATGACAGAAAGAGATCAGGTTGGTTAAGTAGGACCTCCCTTTCATAAACCCATGCTGGCTGGCCCCGATCCCTTGGCTGCCTTTATCTTCTAATGCTGGGGAAAGCTTCACTTCTAGAAGACTTTAGTGTCTGAATTAATGAAAATATTTACTTTAAAGCCAGCTAGGCTATGTGAGATTCAAAGTCTCAGTGGTTTCAAGCCTTTTCAGGTACAGGGACAAGGAGGAGCGAGGCCTGGGCATTTGACACAGGCTGCCAAAAGGATTCGTTCAAACCATGAATATCACGTTCAATATTAATTAGAACAGTTGTCTGTGTAGCTCTCTCTCCCTTGATGGAGGCAGTCCAGAGAACTCCTTGCCCCAGTGCTGGACCCCTGAGGCCTTCCTTTCCTCTGGAAGCCATTGCTCTAACAGTGTCTCACATTTGCTGTCCCCTGCTGGGAGTGCATGGCTTCCTACTGATACAATTGGCTGAGTATGATTCTTGTATATATTATATCAGTCTCAGGATTAATACTGGTTCTTTAGTACTGTTAATTATTTAGTCTTAGTCTATTAAATCTATTTATATTTCAACCTTCATGTTTCTTTTTGTTCCCTGATTCCCTTTTCTGGGTGAGGAAGGATCATCTGGTTATAGAATAATTGTCTAAACAACAATAAATTGTTATGGGCTTTCTCAAACCATAACACTGGCACAGATCCGAGTGTCCCAGGGCACCTTGGGTTCCCCTGGCCCTGCATCCCCCTTCTTATTTTCCCAGACTCAAACTTTCAGTTTCAATGGGTTCCTCTACTGCTCCCTTTCCCACCCCTGTTCCTGGATCCCCTGCCAGGGAGCCTTGTTGGAGCACCCATGAAAAGAGAGGGGAGGGGAAAGATTCAAACAGTGTGTGGAGGGGCAGTGTGGAGTGGGCTGTGCTCCTGAAACATGGCGGTACCCATCAAGGTGGTAACACTGTCAGGGCTCCAGATGTTTCTCATGCGGCTTGTCCTTCAAGTTCCTGGAAATGCTTTCCAGGGCTCGTTGCTGCATCGCCTTCCCAGGGCTCAAGGTGGTCAAGGACACAGAGCTGTTTGATGAACATCCCAAGAAAGGTGGAAGGAAGTTTTAAAATCTTGCATCTCTTCTGATGCTGGGAACCCCATGCTGATGCAGCATCAGGTGAGCCACCACTCATGGCACGTTGCAGGGCACATTGCACCAATCCCCCACCCTGGTGATTGCCACTTTTGTAGCCTTCCGAGATTGTGCTGAAATCTCTTAGAAGTATGGTGTTGTAGAGGGAAAGGCTGTTGCTTCATTTGAAAAGAAAGCCAAAGCTATTGCAATGACATCTTTGCTGCTGCGGGGTGGTTGATGACTCCAGGCATTTCCATGATGATTAGCTGTCTAAGTTGTTCCTTGTTGTGGGTTAACTCTATCAGGCAGCTAAGCCCCACAAACAATTAATTGCCCTCTTGCTGCAGACTGGCAGGTGTGGAGAACTTTCCGAGAAAGTAGGGCTTGATCAGACATAATGGTTACCTGGGAGGACAAGGCTGAAATCTAATGCCTCCCCTCTGCCACCTTCATTGTCCCAGCTTTTATTGCTGATCATGATGCCATGTGGTATGGAATATCGCTTCGATCAGTTGGGTTCAGCTGTCCTGGCAGTGTCACCTTGCAGCTCGCCCTCAACCCACTCACTTCGTGAAGCCATAACGGCCCCATATGCCGGGGGGTGTGGGCTGTGGCTGTGGCGGGGCGGGGGGCGCCGTGTCGGCGGGGGAAGGTGCTGGGGCCGTGGGCGCGCCCTGCCCGGCTGCCTGCGCTCTCCGTCCGCAGGGGTGTGGGCGCAGCTGAGGCTGGTGGAGGCCGGCGGAGGGCTGCGAGCGCCCGGGGACTCCGTGCTCCTCACCTGCCGCGGATCCGACTTCAATTTCGGGAACTATATCCTTTTGTGGTACCGTGAGGCTCCCGGTAGCAGACCCGTGTGGTTGTCCTTCATCAGCAGCCTCTCTGGTGTTATAAAGCATTATGCGGCAGAGGTGCAGGGTCGAGCCACAGTGTCCCGGAACAATTCCCAGTCCGAGTCATCCCTGTCCCTGCACGGCCTGCGCCTGCAGGACTCTGCCCGCTACTTTTGTGCTGTTCGCACAGAGACAGGAAATCCATCTGAGCTTTAACAGAAACCTCCTGGCAGGGTCCCAGCTCAGGGTCCCAGCCCAGGGATGTTGTGGAGTAGACGAAGCCATTGCTTGATCTGTTCCTGCCTCTTCCTCTTTGTCTCCTGGCCCTTTCTCAGATGTTAATACTTCTGGCCTGATGGCAAGAAAGGTCACGCTTACCAGGTGAAATGTCCTGGGTTTAGTGACACTTACTTTTCTTCTATTTCGGGGAAAACTGTACTTTTAGAAGACTCTAGTGTCTGAATTAATGAAAATATTAAAGCCATCCAGGCTCTGTGGGATTCAAGGTCTCAGTGTTTTTGAGCCTTGCCAGGTGCAGGGACAGGGAGCAGCGAGGCCTGGGCATTTGACCCAGACTGACCAACATGATTATTTCATACCATAATCATCACATTCAATATAAATTAGAAAAGTTGGCTGCGTAGTTCTCACTCCCTTGATGGCAGCGGTCCAGAGAACTCTTTGCCTTGGTGCCAGACCCCTGACGCCTTCCTTTCCTTTCCATTGCGATTGCAGTGTCAGACTTTTGCTGGCCACTGCTGGGAGTGCACAGCTTCCTACTGATACAATTGGCTGAGCATAATTCTTGTATATCAGATATCTTATATCAGTATCGAATAGAATAATTGTCTAAATGACAATAAATTGTTATGGGATTTCTCAAACCATAACACTGGCACATATCCGAGTGTCCCAGGGCACCTTGGGTTCCCCTGGCCCTGCATCCCCCTTCTTGTTTTCCCAGACTCAAACTTTCGGTTTGAATGGGTTGCTCTACCCTCTGCGGCTCCTTTTTCCACCACTCTTCCTGGATCTCCTGCCAGGGAGCCTTGTTGGAGCACCCATGAAAAGAGAAGGGAGGGGAAGGATTTTGACAGTGTGTGGAGGGGCAGTGTAGATGGCCATTGTGGAGTGGCTCATGTTCCCCAAACATGGCGGTACCCATCAAAATGGTAACACTGTGTCAGGGCTCCAGATATGTCTCATCATGTGGCTGGTGCTAGGGGAAGCTCTGGCTTCCTTCTGTGTAGGATGAGAATGGAGAAGGCCATTTCCCTGCTCTCCTGAGGAGCTCCAACAGCCTGCTCCCTGCTGAGTCCTGTGCACATGAGTTTTGGAGGATGAGCTGGAGTGCTTGAACCTGCACATGTGCCCCAGAGCTTCAGTGCCAAGCATATCCTGGATCTCCCCTGCCCCTTGCTGCTTTGACACTTGGGGGCATCTAGGAAGGCTTTGATGGGAATAGGCAGCTGGAGACGTGTCAGCACAAAGGAGTGAGTGGAGGAGTAGGGTGCTGGGCCAGAGTGGAGGAAACAGAAAATGGAGCATTTCTGCCCAACGATGCCCAGTGAAAGCAAAGCTGTGCTCAGGGGCTCACGTGCCAGAGCAGCACAGGAGCACCAAAGAACAAGAACCCCATAGGAGGACAACCTGACGTCCCCAGGCTTTGAGAGAAAAGTGGAGAGTGGCTCTACAGCAACATGTCACGTTTTGCCCACCAGAGGTTTTCCTGCCAAACGACCACACTGCAACACATCTTGGAAAGACCAGGTTGAGGATGGCAACAGAGGATCCAAGTCACACTTGCCTGTGAGAAGTCCTTGTCTGTCCTGTGTGCATTCAGAGCAGGATCAAGGACAGGAGAGTGGGTTCCTCACCATCCCATCACAGGAAGGACAAAGGTATTTGTCCCACATGATGCAAAACCTTCTTGATTCGGATATGAAAAATTGGAAAAAAGCTCCTTGTCGAAGGGGAAAAAGGGGGGGACTGAAATATGGTGACTCTTTCCTTGTGAGCCCTGATTCCAGCCACCATCTTGGTTCCTCTGCCCCTCTTAGTCGGATTCAAAGAGTAAAAACCTGTTTCTGGAAGTCATCGGGAAAGTGGCTGTGAAAGGCAAGATGCTCACTGCAACATCGCTTGCATGAACACTATCCCTGACCCTTCCTGAATATTGGAGTGATCATGGCGTGTTCTTCCTCACTGCAGCAGTCACTGGCCAGGTGGCCTTGGAGCAACACGTCAGGGAGCTGACCGTGTGAGAGGGAAATGGAGTCACCTTCCAGTGCAGCATGAGTGGGGGCAGTATGAGCAGCTACTACATGTACTGGTACCGGCAGGGACCAAGTGGCTCTCTGGAATGGATTTACCGGGAAGGTGATGCCTATGGAGAAGGTTTCAAGGATCGGTTTAAGGGATCAGTGGAGAGCTTCCAGAACAGATTCACCCTGCAGATCCAGGCAGCAAAGCAAGGGGATGAAGCAGTGTATTTCTGTGATGCCAGGCTCACCCTGGAGCAGCCCTGCAGCAGAGTGAACCCAAAACTGACTGAGAGAGATCAGAGACTTCTCAGCATTCCTTTCCAGCAGGTGCCAACAGAGGTTGGTGTCATGCAGTGGCAGGTGCAGGAAACAGAGCTTTGGTATGCTTGCAGTAAAAGGCGCTGGAGGGAAGTGTGGGTGAAGGTCTGAGACCGTTTATGATGCAGGAGGATCTATAGTGGGAACTCCAGAGACTGTATAGTGAAGTGCAGGTTATTGCATGTTGCCTGGGCTGATGTCCAAGATGGCCCAGTTTTTCCTCTGTGGCTTGGTTGTAGAGCTGTGGGATGATGGAGATGTGGTGCAGTAGCTCACAGGAGTAGCATTGTGGATGAAGCCAGGCTGTTTAGGAAAGAGAGATGGCAGCTCAGCATGGGTGAGATTGTGGTGGGTGGCTGCTATGGATCTGATCAGGGTGAAATAAACAAGGTGTGATGGGTTGACCTTGGCTGTCCACCAGGTGTCCACCAAGGCACTCTGTCAGTCTCCCTCTACCTGACAGGCTGCAAAACATACATTGCAAGGCTCTTGGGTCAAGAAATGGACCAGGAGGAGACCCAGCAATTACTGTCACAGGGCAAACAGACTCAGTTTGAGTAAACAAATTTAATTTATGATCAATTGGATCAGAGTTGGGAAATGAGAAATAAGAACAAATCTAAAACCACCTTCCCACCATTGTACCCTTCCTCCTGATCTCAACTTCACTGCAGGCTTCTCTACCTCTTCCGTCCGAGCAGCACAGGGGGATGGGGAAAGGGGGTTTTGGTCAGTTCATACCACCTCGTTTCAACCCCTGCTTCCTCCTCACGCTCTTCCCCTGCTCCAGTGTGGAGTCTCACCCTCGAGACAGAGCTCTTATGAACCTCATCAGCCATGGGTCCTTTCCACAGGGCTGATTTCTTAATGAAAGATTGTTCCACTGTGGATCTCCTGTGGGGCACAAGTTCTGCTAGATAATTGGCTCCAGTGTGGGCTTCTCTCCACAGGACCGCAGTTCCTACCAGGAGCCTGCTCCAGCAGGAGTTCTCCCCAAGGTCACAGCTGCCTTCAGGGTACATTCAGTTGCTCTGGTATAGGATTCTCCTCGGACTGCAGGGTGGAAATCTGCTCCGCTGTTAAACTCCATGGGCTATAGGGGCCAACCTGTATCACCATGATGTTCACCATAGACTGGAGGGGAATCTCTGCTCCAGTGGCTTGAGCACCTCCCCTCCCTCCTTCCTCCCTGACAGGCAGCATGGGTTTGTGATGTGGAAATCATGCTTAACCCAAATTAAAGCCTTCTACAAGGATGAGGAGAGAGTTGGAGGTTGTGTATTCTGAACTTAGTTAGGCTTTCAGCTCTGATTTCCCTGGAAACGTCAGAGACTAAGCTCTTTCCTATGGACTAGAGAAGTGCTCAATGAAATGGGCTGTGCACGTTCCTTGCTCCAGCCTTTCCCCCTGGACCTGGGATTCCTGAAGTACGTTTTTGCTTGTAAAGACTGAGGCAAATAGGTGTCGTGGTTTAGCCCCAGCCAGTACCAAAGAACCACATTGTCTTCTCACTCGCTACCCTGATCTCCCACAGAGACAGGACAGTGGGAGAATGAGAAGAAAAAGGCAAAACTTGTGGGTTGAGATAAAGGCAGCTTAACGGAACAGCAAAGGAGAGAGGAAAACACCACCAATAATACTGATAGAGGAATATACAAAACACAACCAATGTACAAACGCTCATCGACATGCCCCCTGCCCCAGCCAGCTCCCTGGCTCTAGACTGAGCATGGTGTCACGTGGTATCCAGTACCCCTTTGGCTAGTCTGGGTCAGGGAAAGTGGCTTTGTCCCTCCCAGTTCCTTGGGAAAATTAACCCTTCCCTGGTTAAATGTCCCTGGCTAAAACCAGGACATGCTCCACCCCTTATTCTATACCATCTGTGTCATGCACAAATCTTACATTTTCCAATGAATTGCCACCACTTTTCCCTGTCTTTGGTATACACATATATATACACATACAGATCTCATTCCCTCAGTCTATGGGCCATCCCTCTAAAATGTCTGTTGTGTTCATTTAATCCATGACTCTGAGCTTAGTGTGTCAGAACAGTCTCTCGGGGCAGGAGAGACAGTGTGTGGTGCCAGACTGTTCCATGCCATATTCGGATTTTGTGGCTGGTATATCTGAGAGTGGCTCGTGGCCACGGTCTGTGGGTTGAAATTGTCGATCTCGAGGAAGCTGCTGGACACCGGTTGCTGAGGTCAGTTCTGATCCCATCACTACTGCATGTTACTCCATTTCATCAAAGTTTATCTGTCCTCAGTCTGGGTGATTGTTACTGTTGTACAATCTTCCACACTTTGAACATCCAGCCCAGCACTGGCATTTGAGGTGCTAAGAGGAGCTGTGCTTCTGTACTAACCTCTTCTGAAGCAGCTCAAATCCCTTCATATGATGCCAATATCTGTTTCTCAGTTGGAGTACAGCTGACTTGGGATCCTCTGTATCCCCTACTCCTAAACCCTACAGGTTGACCTGATGCTTTCTTCCAGAGGATCCAGGTAGGGCCATTCTCCTTGACGCACAAGAAGCCTCCCAGAAGCAACCCGTCAGCTGGTCCAAAGGGGACTCATGTTATTCCTCATCCTTCCAAAGCCAGGCTCTGGGTTTGAGTACGCGCTTGAACAACCTCATCACATGTGCATGTTCCTGTGTCTGCGGCTTTACAGAAGAACCTTAAGATCTAACAGAAGACATAACGCCATAAAATCAGCAAACATACCCATGCTGAATAGCTCTCCCAAGTCCTCTGTGTGCTACAGTTTGACCGACCCATGTGACTTCTGTATCACTTTCATATTTCTCTCTCTTGACTTCCAGATTTGAATCTTGTGGCCAACAGAGGACAGCAAGTTTCCCTCAACACTCCTGTAAAAAGTTGTTTCTGGAATTCATTAGGGGAGTACCAAAGTCCGAGTTTCAGTTTTCCCCTTTGCTCTGGCACATGTCACCTGCAAAGACCAGAATGTGCCTGTGAGTGTTTCACAGAATCCAAGACAGGCTGAATTTGGAGGCACCTCAGGAGGGCATCCCGACCCTCTGCTCAAGCAGGGCCACCTAGAGGCACTTGCCCAGGACCATCTCCAGACAGCTTTGAAACATCTCCAAGCAGTGAGAACCAACAATGCCCTCTGGGCAACCGGCGCCACTGCTCGCTCACCCTGACCTACTGGCAATACTTTCTCTAGTGCATCCCAGGAAAACATTACCCTCCTTTGCTTGAACGGCACATTTCTAGTGAGATTGTCCGCAACAACCACTGGGTCCTTTTCTGAGAATATGCTTCCCTGCTGGGCAGCCCCCAGCCTGGCAGGGAGGTATTTCTTCCCAGGTACGGGACTTTGCTCTTCCCCTTATAGAACTGCATGGGGTTCCTGTCAGCCCACTTCTCCAGCCTGTCGAGGTTCCTCTGGATGGCAGCACAGTCCTCTGCGTGTCTGGTCCCTGCGGGAAAAGGGTTGGCAGTGAAGCCAGGGCGGGCTGGGGGTGCGGGGCCTGGGTCCTGCGAGGGGATAACGCGGGACGAGAGCCTGGCCCTGGCGCTGGAGCTGGGGGTTGGGGCCGGACCCCGGTGGGCCTGGCCGAGGCTCGGACGCCCTTGGGCAGGGCTGGGCAGGGCGAGAAGGCGGGACAGCGCCGGAGCCGCGCTGGCAGCCCAGGGCCAGGAGCCTTGGTGTGCCGGGGCGCCGCGCTCCTCCTGTGGCGCCGGCCCTGCCCCGCGTCCCTGCCCGCGCCCGCCCTTCTCCTGGCCCGAAGGCGCCGCGGCAGCGGGGGGCCGGGCCGGGCCGGGTCGGGTGTGTCGGGGGCGGGCAGAGGCGTGGTCGCTGCCCCGGCGAGGGCCCGAGGCGTCGGGGCGGGCAGGAGCGGGCTGGTGTGCGGCTCCGCTGGGCTGGTGTGCGGCTCCCGCCGGGCCCGATGGCGGCCGGGCTGGGGCCGTGGCTCCTGGCCCTGGCCTTGGCCTTGTGTCGGGCAGGTGAGAGCCGGGCGGGGAGGGCGGCGAGGCCGTGTCCGTGTCCGTGTCCGGGGCTGGGGCTGCTCCGGCGGCGGGCGCGCTGTCGGCTGGCGCTGGGCTTGGGCGGGGAAGCGGGGAGCGGGTGGAGTGGGCGGGAGAGAAAGGGAGAGGCCGTGTCCGTGTCCGTGTCCTTGTCCTTGTCCATGTCCTTATCCGGAGGAGTCTTTCGGGGCTTGAGTGGGTCCTTAGTGTGGGAGCAGGCGCGTGTGAGCGCCGAGGGGGCAGTCGGGGCCTTGTGGCGGGCGCGGGGCTTTGTCGGGAGAGAGGGGGGTGTGGGCTGTGGCTGTGGCGGGGCGGGGGGCGCCGTGTCGGCGGGGGAAGGTGCTGGGGCCGTGGGCGCGCCCTGCCCGGCTGCCTGCGCTCTCCGTCCGCAGGGGGGTGGGCGCAGCTGAGGCTGGTGGAGGCCGGCGGAGGGCTGCGAGCGCCCGGGGACTCCGTGCAACTCTCCTGCCGCGGATACGGCTTCACCTTCGGGAGTACTGCAGTGTGGTGGTACCGTGAGGCTCCCGGAGGCAGTCTCGAGTGGGTGGCTGCTATCAGCTATGATTCCAGCTATATTCAGTTTGGGAAGTCAGTGGAGGGTCGAGCCACAGTGTCTCGGGACAATTCCCGATCCGAGTCGTATCTGTCCCTGAGCTCCCTGAGCCCCCGTGACTCTGCCCGCTACTTCTGTGCTGTTCGCACGGAGACAGGAAATGGAGCTGAGCTTTAACAGAAACCTGCTGTGGCCCAGCCAGGCTTGCATTATCAAGCGATTATGGGGACACCTCTGAAATGTTCCAAGGATAGCGGGTCCATCACTGTGCTCCTCAGAAAGACATGGCCTTTCTACAAGAGCTCTTTTCCCAGCACTGTCAATTTCCATCTCCTGAGGCCAAAGTTCAATGTTTTATTCTGTGGAGGAGTTTTAGTGTGTTTCTGACACCCAACCAGCCTGGCCACTCTCCTTGCTTGTAGCCCCTCTCTGCCTTCCCTTGGTCCCCTTCCTCATTGGGACACCAAAAAACATTGGGCTGCAGTGACAGGAATGTCTCATGGGCCATTTCCTTGTGCCAGTGAGAGCAGAGCAGTGGGGACAGAGTTCTGCTTTTGTTTCAGGTACATTTCAGGGTGTTGAGATCCAAACGACGAGGTCTGCAGTGTGGTGGCAAGCAGGGACGTCGGGGACCTTGCGATGTACTTACAGCTCCAACGCCTCCTATCTTTACGTGGCCTGGTATAGGCAGCGTCCCGGTAGCCCCCTGCAGTATTTGCTGCAGAGTAAGGGCCGGGGAGGCTCCTACAGCCACACGTCCCCTTTTGCCCGCAAGAGGTTTTCCTGCCAGGCTGACAAGAGCTCTGGGACCCTGATGATCACTGGGCTGGAGCTGGGGGACAGTGGGCTCTATTACTGCGCCCTGCAGGGACCACAGTGAGAGACGCTTGGGTTGTGCCTGATCAACATCAGCTTCCTCCCCTCCTGCTGTCACCTCCTGCAAGTTCACAGGGGTCACAGCCCATCTTGGGGATGTGTCCGTGAGTGAGCTGTGCTTGGGGTCAGAGAGAGGGGAATCTCCTCATGACTGGGTGCTGTCACTGATCCAGAGCTCTAGGAAACCTGAGAATAGATGTGTGGGCCAGGGAGGAGCTGGGGAGAGGTGAGGTTGGAAGGGTCCTTCAGAAGTCATGTGTGCCGTGCCTACTGAAGCAGGGCCACATGGAGCCAGTTGCTAAGGCCTATGTGCAGACACCTGTTGAATGTCTCCAAGCATGGAGAATCCATAAGCTGCCTGGGCAATCTGTGCCAGTGCTCGCTCACTCTCACAAGTGTTTTCTGCTGTTCAGAGGAACCCACCTGTTATTTCATTTGTGCCCATTGATCCTTGTCCTTTCTGTGTGAAGCACGGAGGAAAGCCTGGCAGAGTCTTCTCTTCAGGTATTTGTGTATGTTTAGGAGATCCTCCACAAGCCTTCGTTTCTGTGGGGTAAACTGTTCCACCTCTCACAGTGGTGGAGAGATGGAGATGCTCCAGTGCCTTTGTCATCTTCATGGCCCTTTGCCAGATTCTCCGAGTACGTCAGCTTGAGCTATTGCTGCCTGTTCATCCTTGTCTCCTGGGGTTGCAGGCACCCTTTCTCAGGTGCAGATGGAGGCCTCTGGCCCCATTGTAGGGAAGGTCTCAGAATCTCTCGCTCTTACTTGCCACATCTCTGGTGTACCCATCACCAACAGCAACTACGCTTGGGACTGGATCCATCAGACTCCTGTCAGAGACCTGCAGCATATAGCGTTGCTGTATCCTTTCACAGGACTCCAGCACATTGCTTCATCCCTCCAGACCCAAGGACCAGCTCTGCAGACCCTTCCAGGAACCAGCTGTTGCTGGAAGTGCTCTCGCCATCATCTGCAGACACGGCCACCTCTTTCTGCAGCACCCGGGAGCTGGAGAAGGACCCAGTTCTTGAAAGACAGGCAGGGCCGGGGCAGAAAAGGAAGGAGGTGGGTTAAATCCAGGCAGGTCTTTTGTGGTGTTCTGCAAGAAGGCTTCTCAAGAGTTGTCTGGGCTGGCTTTTCCCAGAAACAGACTGCTGAAGCAGCATCAGTCTCCTATGAACACACATAAAAACCATGAACATGTTTTTGTTAAACTTTCCCCTCCTGCTCTTCCTTCCTTTCCTTCCCTCTATCCAAATCAGAAAGTCAAAGGGAAGAGATTGTTTCCAGAAGCAGCACAGTGAGTGAACCTGGAAAGCTGGAGTTAAATGAAGTTGTGAAAATTCATATTGTTCAGGGAGCCCCAGAGAAGAGCATCAGATGAAGCTGAGCAGCAGAGCATCTTTTTCCTTGGACATAATGAATAGTCTTTTTGTTGTGCCATAAGTGTGTGCTGCTTAGGGAGACTGAGAGGCCATTGCATGGGAAGAGGCAGCTGGAGAAGTTGAGCACCAGGGAATGAGGGAGGAGTAGGGTGCGTGGCAAGAGTCAAGGGAGCAGGGGGGGTGCACATCTGCCTAAGGGTGATGTGTCCACAGAGCAGAGCTGAGCTCAGGGACTCCCATTTGAGAGGAATAGTTCAGCAGCACCAAAGGACAAGGCTTCACAGGGAAGACAACCTGCCATGCCCACAGTCAGCTCCAAAATCCCCGCAGCACCCTTCTGTCCTTCCTCAGAAGAAGATTGTGGATGGTCCTAAATCAACACATCACTTTTTGTGCAACAGAGATATTAATGCGAAACGGGTGCTCTGGTATTGCACCCTGCAGGGTGAGACACACCTGGGAAGGCACCAACAGCTTCAGCTTCTTCTGCTCCTCCAGCCCCCACCTTTCTTCTGCAGAGCTGTGCTGGCCACTTGCAACCTTGACATGTCCCCTGGCTCTACCTCCCCACCCATCCCTGCAGAGCGCAGTGAGAACAGCCCTTCTCTGCTTCTAGCTGTGGGTCAGGCACCTCTGTCCAGCCTGGCTCCTTCTTTGAAGAGCGGGGACAAGCAGGACACCAACCTGGTACCCCCCAAGCTTGGGGCCTAACAGTTTGTGCTTGGACTGGCACTCTGGTCATGGGCACAGCAACCCATCTTGCAAAGACCACGTTGAAGATGGCAGCAGAGGGTCTATGTCCCACTTGCCTGTGAGACATAATTGTCATGGTTCTGGCTGGATTGACCAATCAGAATGACAGATGGCCCCTCCCTCCGCCTTCTAAGAAAAAGAGAGGAGAGGAAGAGATAAAGAGATTTATGACCTTAGAAAAAACTAAACTACTCTAATGAAAATATTAATAAAGAATGAATTGATAAATAATAATAAGAAATTTTTTGAAAAGGATAAGCATACAGTATATACAAAACCTTATCAAGCTCCCAGGTGATGATCAAGTCACCAGCAGGCACAGGGAAAAGTTCCAGACTGGACTCGGTGATGGACAGGAACTGGATTCCGGATCTGGAGTCAGGAATGCTTGGATTGGTATCAAAGGCAGATGAACAGACAGGGTTGTCCTTGGACGTCAGCCACTGAAGAAAGAGAGTTGACCCTTTGATCCCTCAGCTTGTATACTGAGCATGACGCAGATGGGATGGAGTACCCTATTGATCAGTTTTGGGTCACCTGTCCTGTCCACTCCTCCCTGCAGGTGTGACCCCTCTACACTTTTCTGCTTCTGACCCTCCAATGGGGCAAATAGCGAAGTTACCTGACCTTGGTTGTTATAGCAATGAGTATAAGCAAGGGCCTCTCTGCACACCATTCCTTGGTATAATCAGGTCTTATCAATGTGAGAGTGAACAGTTTCTGAACAATATGCTGTTGATTTAAAAATTTAGTCAGTTAGACGAGGCCCAGCTAAAAAAAAAAAGTCAAATTACTGAACAGAAAATTAGTTCTGTTTTACCTCAAACCAGGACAATGAATTTCCCTCCTATGTGCATTCAGACCAGTTTAAGGAACAGGAGAGTGAGTTCCTCACCATCCCACCACAGCAAAGACAAACGGCTTTGTTCCCCATGGTGCAAACCCTTCCTGCTTTGGATGTGAAAAATCAGAAAAAGCTCCTTGTCTAGGGGGAAAAAGGGGGGAGCGAAATATCGCGCCTCCTTCCTTGTGATCCCTGATGCCTGGTACCATCTTGGTTCCTCTGCCCATCTTAATCAGCCGGGTTCAAAGAGTAAAATCCTGTTTCTGGAAGTCATCAGGAGAGTAGCTGTGAAAGGCAAGATGCTCCATGCAATACCACTTGCATGAGCACAACCTGAGAGTCTGAGCTTTTAGTTCAGGGTGGATGTGACCTGAAGACTCAACCTAAGCCAGCTCTTCCTGGCTCAGAACACCCCACACCAACAACAAAAGAGTAGATTTCCCACCTGCACGGGATGTGGGCTTCACAGCATGAAGATTCCTACCCCACTGACCATAGGTCTGTACCACCTCCACAGGACAAGCATGTACTGATCCTGGTGCAGCCCAGGATACCATTAGCCCTCTTTGCCACAAGGGCCTATTGCTGGCTCGTGGTCAAGTTGTCCACCAGAACCATGGGGTTCTTTTGTGAGAATGTGCTTCCCTGCTGAGCAGCACCCAGCCTGGCCTAGTGCAGGGAGTTGTTCCTCCCCAGATGTAGGACTTTGCTCTTCCCCTTCTAGAACTGTATGGGGTTCCTGTCAGCCCTCTTCGCCAGCCTATTGAGGTCCTTCTGGATGGCAGCACAGTCCTCTGTGTGACTGGTCTCCGCTGGCAGGGACTGGGTGTGAGGCCAGGGTGGGCTGGGGGTGCGGAGCCTGGGGAGTGTCCTGCAAGGGGACGCCACGGGACAACAGCCTGGCCCAAGCAATATCCCTGGCCGAGGCTTGTACCCCCTTTCGCAGGGCGAGAAGGTGGGGCAGTGCTGGAGCTGTGCTGGCAGCCCAGGGACAGAAGCAGTGGTGGGTGGCTTGTATGGATCTGATCAGTGTGAAATAAACAAGGTGTGATGGGTTGACCTTGGCTGTCCACCAGGTGTCCACTCTGTCAGTCTCCCTCTACTGGACAGGCTGCAAAACATCCATTGCAAGGCTCTTGGGTCAAGAAATGGACCAGGAGGTGACCCAGCAATTACCGTCACAGGGCAAACAGACTCAGTTTGAGCAAACAAATTTAATTTATGATCGATTGGATCAAAGTTGGGAAATGAGAAATAAGAACAAATCTAAAACCCCTCCAGCCATGGGTCCTTTCCATGGGGTGCAGTTCTTAATGAACAGATTGCGTCAGGGTGGGTCCCCAGTGGGGCACAGGTTCTGCTAGAAAACCGGCTCCAGTGTGGGCTTCTCTCCACAGGACCGCAGTTCCTACCAGGAGCCTGCTCTAGCGTGAGCTGTCCCCAGGGTCACAGCTGCCTTCAGGGTACATTCACCTGCTCTGGTGTGGGGTTCTCCTCGGGCTGCAAGGTGGAAATCTGCTCCGCTGTTAAACTTCGTGGACTGTAGGGGGCAACCTCTATCACCACGATGTTCACCAGAGGCTGGAGGGGAATCTCTGCCCCAGGGTCGGGAGCACCCCCTCCCCCTCCTTCCTCCCTGACAGGCTGTTCCATGCCATATCTAGGGCTCGTGGCTGGTACATCTGGAGTGGCTCATGGCCATGGTCCATGGGTTGAAATTGTCGATCTCAAGGAACTTGCTGGACACCAGTTGCTGAGGTCAGTTCTGATCCCATCACTGCTGCATGTGACTCTATTTCATCAAAGTTTATCTGTCCTCAGTCTGGGTGATTGTTACTGTCACACAATTGGTAGCAATGATAGTAATGATGACAGACAGTGGCAGGGGTATTTAGCAATTAACATCCTACAATTGGCTATTCTCACCTGAAATCAGATCCCCATGAGGTACACATCGGACCTCCCCATCCTTTCACATCACCCAGCAATTGCACCCAGGTCCTTGAGCAAAAGCAATGCCATGGATGGGTTTGCCTTTGCCTGAGGTGGGACTAACCGAGAATGTCTTCCCCAACATGTTCTTCATGTGCGCTATGGGGACTTTGTCTCCTTTTACAGTAAGTGGAAGTTCTGTTTGGGCAGGGCCAGGTTGCTTGGTAGACCCCCTGGTGTTGACTAACCAGGTAGCTTTTGCTAAATGTGTATCCCAGTGTTTGAAGTTCCCACGACCTTCAAAGCTTTGAAATGGTCAGTTTTCTCATTCCACAATGTCTAGAGCCAGCTGGATGGCTTTCAGCTCTGAGAACTGGTTTGATTCACCTTGTCCTTCAGTGGCTTCTACAACTGATTATGATCTTTTTCTCAGTTGGAGTACAGCTGACTTGGAATCCTCTGTATGCCTGACTCCTAAACCCTACAGGTTGACCTGGTGCTTTCTTCCAGAGGATCCAGGTAGGGCCATTCTCCCCGACCCACAAGAGGCCTCCCAGAAGCAACCAGTCTACTGGTCCAAAGGGGACACATGTTATTCCTCATCCTTCAAAGCCAGGCTCTGGGTTTGTGTACGTGCTTGTACAACCTCACCACATGTGCAGTACCTGTATCTGCAGCTTTACAGAAGAACCATAAGATCTAACAGAAGATATAACGCTATAAAACCAGCAAACATACCCATGCTGAATAGCTCTCCCAAACCCTCTGTGTGCTACACTTGGACCCAGCTATATGACTTCTGTATCACTTTCATATTTCTCTCTTGACTTCCAGGTTTGAAGCTCGCAGCCAACAGAGGACAGCGAGTTTTGCTCAAAATTGCTGTAAAAAGCTGTTTGTGGTATCATCAGGGGAGTAGAAAAGTCTGAATTTCAGTTTTGCTCTTTGCCATCCCAAGAAAACATTACCCTCCTTTGCTTAAACAGTAAATTTCTGGTGAAGTTGTCCACCACAACCACTGGGTCCTTCACTGACAATGTGCTTCCCTGCAGGGCAGCCCCCAGCCTGGCCTGGTGCAGGGGGCTGTTCCTCCCCAGGTACAGGATATTGCTCTACCCTTGTAGAACTCTATGGTGTTCCTGTCAGCCCACTTCTCCAGCCTGTCGAGGTTCCTCTGGATGGCACCACAGTCCTCTGCGTGTCTGGTCCCCGCCGGGCAAGGGCTGGGAGTGAGGCCAGGGCGGGCTGGGGGTGCGGGCCCGGGAGGGTCCTACGAGGGGACGTTGTGGACGCACAGGCCGGAACCGGCGCTGGCCCCCGCTGCGCCTGGTCGAGACTTGGACCCCTTGGGCAGGGCTGGGCAGGGCGAGAAGGCGGGACAGCGCCGGAGCCGCGCTGGCAGCCCAGGGCCAGGAGCCTTGGTGTGCCGGGGCGCCGCGCTCCTCCTGTGGCGCCGGCCCTGCCCCGCGTCCCTGCCCGCGCCCGCCCTTCTCCTGGCCCCAAGGCGCCGCGGCAGCGGGGGGCCGGGCCGGGCCGGGGCGGGTGTGTTGGGGGCGGGCAGAGGCGTGGTCGCTGCCCCGGCGAGGGCCCGAGGCGTCGGGGCGGGCAGGAGCGGGCTGGTGTGCGGCTCCGCTGGGCTGGTGTGCGGCTCTTGCAGGGCCCGATGGCGGCCGGGCTGGGGCCGTGGCTCCTGGCCCTGGCCTTGGCCTTGTGTCGGGCAGGTGAGAGCCGGGCGGGGAGGGCGGCGAGGCCGGGGCCGGGCCCGGGGCTGTTCCGGCGGCGGGCGCGCTGTCGGCTGGCGCTGGGCTTGGGCGGGGAAGCGGGAAGCGGGAAGCGGGTGGGCGGGAGAGAGAGGGAGAGGCCGTGTCCGTGTCCTTGTCCTTGTCCATGTCCTTATCCGGAGGAGTCTTTCGGGTCTTGGGTGGGTCCTTAGTGTGGGAGCAGGCGCGTGTGAGCGCCGAGGGGGCAGTCGGGGCCTTGTGGCGGGCGCGGGGCTTTGTCGGGAGAGAGGGGGGTGTGGGCTGTGGCTGTGGCGGGGCGGGGGGCGCCGTGTCGGCGGGGGAAGGTGCTGGGGCCGTGGGCGCGCCCTGCCCGGCTGCCTGCGCTCTCCGTCCGCAGGGGTGTGGGCGCAGCTGAGGCTGGTGGAGGCCGGCGGAGGGCTGCGAGCGCCCGGGGACTCCGTGCTCCTCACCTGCCGCGGATCCGACTTCAATTTCGGGAACTATATCCTTTTGTGGTACCGTGAGGCTCCCGGTAGCAGACCCGTGTGGTTGTCCTTCATCAGCAGCCTCTCTGGTGTTATAAAGCATTATGCGGCAGAGGTGCAGGGTCGAGCCACAGTGTCCCGGAACAATTCCCAGTCCGAGTCATCCCTGTCCCTGCACGCCCTGCGCCTGCAGGACTCTGCCCGCTACTTTTGTGCTGTTCACACAGAGACAGGAAATCCATCTGAGCTTTAACAGAAACCTCCTGGCAGGGTCCCAGCTCAGGGTCCCAGCCCAGGGATGTTGTGGAGTAGACGAAGCCATTGCTTGATCTGTTCCTGCCTCTTCCTCTTTGTCTCCTGGCCCTTTCTCAGATGTTAATACTTCTGGCCTGATGGCAAGAAAGGTCACGCTTACCAGGTGAAATGTCCTGGGTTTAGTGACACTTACTTTTCTTCTATTTCGGGGAAAACTGTACTTTTAGAAGACTCTAGTGTCTGAATTAATGAAAATATTAAAGCCATCCAGGCTCTGTGGGATTCAAGGTCTCAGTGTTTTTGAGCCTTGCCAGGTGCAGGGACAGGGAGCAGCGAGGCCTGGGCATTTGACCCAGACTGACCAACATGATTATTTCATACCATAATCATCACATTCAATATAAATTAGAAAAGTTGGCTGCGTAGTTCTCACTCCCTTGATGGCAGCGGTCCAGAGAACTCTTTGCCTTGGTGCCAGACCCCTGACGCCTTCCTTTCCTTTCCATTGCGATTGCAGTGTCAGACTTTTGCTGGCCACTGCTGGGAGTGCACAGCTTCCTACTGATACAATTGGCTGAGCATAATTCTTGTATATCAGATATCTTATATCAGTATTGAATAGAATAATTGTCTAAATGACAATAAATTGTTATGGGATTTCTCAAACCATAACACTGGCACAGATCCGAGTGTCCCAGGGCACCTTGGGTTCCCCTGGCCCTGCATCCCCCTTCTTGTTTTCCCAGACTCAAACTTTCGGTTTGAATGGGTTGCTCTACCCTCTGCGGCTCCTTTTTCCACCACTCTTCCTGGATCTCCTGCCAGGGAGCCTTGTTGGAGCACCCATGAAAAGAGAAGGGAGGGGAAGGATTTTGACAGTGTGTGGAGGGGCAGTGTAGATGGCCATTGTGGAGTGGCTCATGTTCCCCAAACATGGCGGTACCCATCAAAATGGTAACACTGTGTCAGGGCTCCAGATATGTCTCATCATGTGGCTGGTGCTAGGGGAAGCTCTGGCTTCCTTCTGTGTAGGATGAGAATGGAGAAGGCCATTTCCCTGCTCTCCTGAGGAGCTCCAACAGCCTGCTCCCTGCTGAGTCCTGCGCACATGAGTTTTGGAGGATGAGCTGGAGTGCTTGAACCTGCACATGTGCCCCAGAGCTTCAGTGCCAAGCATATCCTGGATCTCCCCTGCCCCTTGCTGCTTTGACACTTGGGGGCATCTAGGAAGGCTTTGATGGGAATAGGCAGCTGGAGACGTGTCAGCACAAAGGAGTGAGTGGAGGAGTAGGGTGCTGGGCCAGAGTGGAGGAAACAGAAAATGGAGCATTTCTGCCCAACGATGCCCAGTGAAAGCAAAGCTGTGCTCAGGGGCTCACGTGCCAGAGCAGCACAGGAGCACCAAAGAACAAGAACCCCATAGGAGGACAACCTGACGTCCCCAGGCTTTGAGAGAAAAGTGGAGAGTGGCTCTACAGCAACATGTCACGTTTTGCCCACCAGAGGTTTTCCTGCCAAACGACCACACTGCAACACATCTTGGAAAGACCAGGTTGAGGATGGCAACAGAGGATCCAAGTCACACTTGCCTGTGAGAAGTCCTTGTCTGTCCTGTGTGCATTCAGAGCAGGATCAAGGACAGGAGAGTGGGTTCCTCACCATCCCATCACAGGAAGGACAAAGGTATTTGTCCCACATGATGCAAAACCTTCTTGATTCGGATATGAAAAATTGGAAAAAAGCTCCTTGTCGAAGGGGAAAAAGGGGGGGACTGAAATATGGTGACTCTTTCCTTGTGAGCCCTGATTCCAGCCACCATCTTGGTTCCTCTGCCCCTCTTAGCTGGATTCAAAGAGTAAAAACCTGTTTCTGGAAGTCATCGGGAAAGTGGCTGTGAAAGGCAAGATGCTCACTGCAACATCGCTTGCATGAACACTATCCCTGACCCTTCCTGAATATTGGAGTGATCATGGCGTGTTCTTCCTCACTGCAGCAGTCACTGGCCAGGTGGCCTTGGAGCAACACGTCAGGGAGCTGACCGTGTGAGAGGGAAATGGAGTCACCTTCCAGTGCAGCATGAGTGGGGGCAGTATGAGCAGCTACTACATGTACTGGTACCGGCAGGGACCAAGTGGCTCTCTGGAATGGATTTACCGGGAAGGTGATGCCTATGGAGAAGGTTTCAAGGATCGGTTTAAGGGATCAGTGGAGAGCTTCCAGAACAGATTCACCCTGCAGATCCAGGCAGCAAAGCAAGGGGATGAAGCAGTGTATTTCTGTGATGCCAGGCTCACCCTGGAGCAGCCCTGCAGCAGAGTGGACCCAAAACTGACTGAGATCAGAGACTTCTCAGCATTCCTTTCCAGCAGGTGCCAACAGAGGTTGGTGTCACGCAGTGGCAGGTGCAGGAAACAGAGCTTTGGTGTGCTTGCAGTAAAAGGCGGTGGAGGGAAGTGTGGGTGAAGGTCTGAGACCGTTTATGATGCAGGAGGATCTATAGTGGGAACTCCAGAGACTGTATAGTGAAGTGCAGGTTATTGCATGTTGCCTGGGCTGATGTCCAAGATGGCTCAGTTTTTCCTCTGTGACTTCATTATAGAGCTGTGGGATGATGGAGATGTGGTGCGGTAGCTCACAGGAGTAGCATTGTGGATGAAGCCAGGCTGTTTAGGAAAGAGAGATCGTAGCTCAGCATGCGTGAGATTGTGGTGAGTGGCTTCTATGGATCTGATCAGTGTGAAATAAACAAGGTGTGTTGAGTTGACCTTGGCTGTCCACCAGGTGTCCACCAAGGCACTCTGTCAGTCTCCCTCTACTTGACAGGGTGCAAAACATCCATTGCAAGGCTCTTGGGTCAAGAAATGGACCAGGAGGTGACCCAGCAATTACTGTCACAGGGCAAACAGACTCAGTTTGTGTAAACAAATTTAATTTATGATCAATTGGATCAGAGTTGGGAAATGAGAACTAAGAACAAATCTAAAACCACCTTCCCACCATTGTACCCTTCCTCCTGATCTCAACTTCACTGCAGGCTTCTCTACCTCTTCCGTCCGAGCAGCACAGGGGGATGGGGAAAGGGGGTTTTGGTCAGTTCATACCACCTCGTTTCAACCCCTGCTTCCTCCTCACGCTCTTCCCCTGCTCCAGTGTGGAGTCTCACCCTCGAGACAGAGCTCTTATGAACCTCATCAGCCATGGGTCCTTTCCATGGGGTGCAGTTCTTAATGAACAGGTTGCTTCAGGCTGGGTCCCCTGTGGGGCACAGGTTCTGCTAGAAAAGCAATTCCAGCGTGGGCTTCTCTCCACAGGACTGCAGCTCCTACCAGGAACCTGCTCTAGCATGAGCTCTCCACAGGGTCACAGCTCCCTACAGGGCGCACCCACCTGCTCTGGTGTGGGGTTCTCCTCAGACTGCAGGGTGGAAATTTGCTCCGCTGTTAAACTCCATGGGTTGTAGGAGGCAATCTGTATCACCACGATGTTCACCACAGGCTGGAGGGGAATCTCTGCCCCAGGGCCTGGAGCACCTCCTCCCCCTCCTTCCTCCCTGACAGGCAGCATGGGTTTGTGATGTGGAAATCATGCTTAATCCAAATTAAAGCCTTCTACAAGGAGACTGGTCTTCATGGATGAGGAGAGAGTGGAGGTTGTGCATTCTGAACTTAGTTACACTTTCAGCTCTCATTACCCTGGAAACATCAGAGACTAAGCTCTTTCCTATGGACTAGAGAAGTGCTCAATGAAATGGGCTGTGCACGTTCCTTGCTCCAGCCTTTCCCCCTGGACCTGGGATTCCTGAAGTACGTTTTTGCTTGTAAAGACTGAGGCAAATAATTGTCATGGTTTAGCCCCAGCCAGTACCAAAGAAAACACATTGTCTTTTTACTCACTGCTCCCCGCCGCTTACCCAGAGACAGCAGGAGAATCAGAAGAATAAGTCAAATCTCATGGGTTGTGATAAAGGCAGTTTAACAGAACAGCGAAGGAGAGAGGAAAACACCACCAGTAATACTGATAGGGGAATATACAAAATACAATCAATGTGCAAATGCTCATCGACATGCCCCCTGCCCCAGCCAGCTCCCTGGCTCTAGACTGAGCATGGTGTCACGTGGTATCCAGTACCCCTTTGGCTAGTCTGGGTCAGGGAAAGTGGCTTTGTCCCATCCCAGCTCCTTGGGAATACTAATGCTACATTGGCTAGAACCAGGACATTCTCCACGCGTTATTCTGTACCATCTACATGATCGCAAGATCTCACACTTTCCAGTGAATTGCCACCATTTTCCCCTGTCTTTGCTATATACATAAATATCCACACAGATCTCATTCCTTCAGCCTATGGGCCATCCCTCTAAAATGTCTTTTGAGTTCATTTAATCCATGACTCTGAGTTCCATGTGTTAGCACAGTCTCTCAGGGCAGGAGGGACGGTGTGTGGTGCTGGACTGTTCCATGCCGTATCTAGGGCTTGTGGCTGGTGCATCTGGAGTGGCTCATGGCCATGGTCCATGGGTTGAAATTGTCGATCTTGAGGAACTTGCTGGACACCAGTTGCTGAGGTCAGTTCTGATCCCATCACTGCTGCATGTTACTCTATTTCATCAAACTTTATCTGTCCTCAGTCTGGGTGATTGTTACTGTCATACAATTGGTAGCAATGATAGTAATGATGACAGACAGTGGCAAGGGTATTTAGCAATTAACATCCTACAATTGGCTATTCTCACCTGAAATCAGATCCCCATGAGGTACACATCGGACCTCCCCATCCTTCCACATCACCCAGCAAGTGCACCCAGGTCCTTGAGCAAAAGCAATGCCATGGATGGGTTTGCCTTTGCCTGAGGTGGGACTAACCCAGACTGTCTTCCCCAACATGTTCTTCATGTGCACTATGGGGACTTTGTCTCCTTTTACAGTAAGTGGAAGTTTTGATTGGGTGGGGCCAGTTTGCTTCGTAGACCCTCTGGTGTTGACTAACCAGGTAGCTTTTGCAAAATGTGTATCCCAGTGCTGGAAGTTCCCACCACCTTCAAACCTTCAAACTGGTCCGTTTTCTCATTCCACGATGTCTAGAGGCAGCTGGATGGCTTTCAGCTCTGAGAACTGGTTCGATTCACCTTGTCCTTCAGTGGCTTCTACAACTGATTGTGTAGGACTCCACACAGCAGCATTCCGCTTTCTGTGCTTTCCCAGCAGTGGGTAGGGCGTATTTCTTCTCAGTTTCTGGATGCTCTTCCACACTTTGGACATCCAGCCCAGCACTGGCGTTTGAGGTGCTAAGAGGAGCTGTGCTTCTGTACTAAATTCTGAAGCAGCTCAAACCCCTTCATGTGCTGCCAGTATCTTTTTCTCTGTTGGAGTACAGCTGACTTGGGATCCTCTGTATCCCTGACTCCTAAACCCTACAGGCTGACCTGTTGCTTTCTTCCAGGGGATCCAGATAGGGCCATTCTCCCTGACACACAAGAGGCCTCCCAGAAGCAACCAGTCAACTGGTCCAAAGGGGACACATGTTATTCCTCATCCTTCCAAAGCCAGGTACAACCTCATCACATGTGCAGTACCTGTATCTGCAGCTTTACAGAAGAACCATAAGATCTAACAGAAGACATAACGCCATAAAAATAGCGAACGTACCCAAGCTGAATAGCTCTCCCAAGCCCTCTGTGTGCTACAGTTTGACCCACGCATATGACTTGTGTATCACTTTCATATTTCTCTCTTGATTTCCAGGTTTGAAGCTTGTAGCCAAAAGAGGACAGTGAGTTTTCCTCAACATTCATGTAAAAAGCTGTTTTTTACAGCGAAGTCTGAGTTTCAGTTTTGCTCTTAGCTCTGGTACATGTCACCTGCAAAGACCAGAATGTGCCGTCCCAGGAAAACATTACCCTCCTTTGCTTAAAGAGCAAATTTCTGGTGAAGTTGTCCACCACAACCACTGGGTCCTTTACTGACAATGCGCTTCCTTGCAGGGCAGCCCCCAGCCTGGCCTGGTGCAGGGGGCTGTTCCTCCCCAGGTACAGGATATTGCTCTACCCTTGTAGAACTCTATGGTGTTCCTGTCAGCCCACTTCTCCAGCCTGTCGAGGTTCCTCTGGATGGCACCACAGTCCTCTGCGTGTCTGGTCCCCGCCGGGCAAGGGCTGGGAGTGAGGCCAGGGCGGACTGGGGGTGCGGGCCCGGGAGGGTCCTACGAGGCGACGTTGTGGACGCACAGGCCGGAACCGGCGCTGGCCCCCGCTGCGCCTGGTCGAGACTTGGACCCCTTGGGCAGGGCTGGGCAGGGCGAGAAGGCGGGACAGCGCCGGAGCCGCGCTGGCAGCCCAGGGCCAGGAGCCTTGGTGTGCCGGGGCGCCGCGCTCCTCCTGTGGCGCCGGCCCTGCCCCGCGTCCCTGCCCGCGCCCGCCCTTCTCCTGGCCCGAAGGCGCCGCGGCAGCGGGGGGCCGGGCCGGGCCGGGGCGGGTGTGTTGGGGGCGGGCAGAGGCGTGGTCGCTGCCCCGGCGAGGGCCCGAGGCGTCGGGGCGGGCAGGAGCGGGCTGGTGTGCGGCTCCGCTGGGCTGGTGTGCGGCTCTTGCAGGGCCCGATGGCGGCCGGGCTGGGGCCGTGGCTCCTGGCCTTGGCCTTGGCCTTGTGTCGGGCAGGTGAGAGCCGGGCGGGGAGGGCGGCGAGGCCGGGGCCGGGCCCGGGGCTGTTCCGGCGGCGGGCGCGCTGTCGGCTGGCGCTGGGCTTGGGCGGGGAAGCGGGAAGCGGGAAGCGGGTGGGCGGGAGAGAGAGGGAGAGGCCGTGTCCGTGTCCTTGTCCTTGTCCATGTCCTTATCCGGAGGAGTCTTTCGGGTCTTGGGTGGGTCCTTAGTGTGGGAGCAGGCGCGTGTGAGCGCCGAGGGGGCAGTCGGGGCCTTGTGGCGGGCGCGGGGCTTTGTCGGGAGAGAGGGGGGTGTGGGCTGTGGCTGTGGCGGGGCGGGGGGCGCCGTGTCGGCGGGGGAAGGTGCTGGGGCCGTGGGCGCGCCCTGCCCGGCTGCCTGCGCTCTCCGTCCGCAGGGGTGTGGGCGCAGCTGAGGCTGGTGGAGGCCGGCGGAGGGCTGCGAGCGCCCGGGGACTCCGTGCAACTCTCCTGCCGCGGATCCGGCTTCAATTTCGCGGGTTATGCAGTTCGTTGGTACCGCCAGACACCCGGTGGCAGTCTCGAGTGGGTGTCCTATATCAGCAAACCATCGGGCAGTACAAAGAGGTACGGTGCTGCAGTAGAGGGTCGCGCCACGGTGGCCCGTAACAATTCCCATTCCGAGTCATCTCTGTCCCTGCGTGTCCTGCACCCCCGAGATTCTTCCCGCTACTTCTGTGCTGTTCCCACGGAGACAGGAAATGCAGCTGAGCTTTAACAGAAACTTGCCGGGGTCCAGCCCATGGTGCAAGATCATGGGGCAGGAGAGTGTTGTGGTGTGTGTGGGGTCACTCAGATCTGTTTCCAGCAGTCAGGGGTGATCGCAGGTGTTCCTGGCCTTTCCTGTACACTGCAGGATTATTTTTTTTTTTGTTGTTGCCAATTAAAATACAGTGTAATGGAGAGATCATAAACATTCATCTGTATTGCTCCATCTGGATGCACATAAATCTATGAGACCTGCTGAGATTCATCCCAGGCAGGAGAATCACAGTATCACAGAATGGTTAGAGTTGAATGGGACCTGAAAGCTCATCTAGTTCCAATGTCCGTGCTGTGGGCTGGGACATCTTTCACAGGCAAGACTCACCTGCTGCTAGACCGGGTTGCTCGAAGCCCCATCCAATCTGGGCTTGAACAGCTCCAGGAATATGGCATCCAGAGCTTCTCGGGCAACCTGGGCCAGAATCTCACCACCCACAGAGTAAAAAAAATTTTTCCTGATGAATTAAAGAATAAAGCCAGGTATGACTTAGCAAATGTAGCCTGACTGACCACAAACAGGGGCCTGCAACCCCTGCAGAGCAACGATAAGGGATAAGACAAGAAGGTAGGCATGTAGGGAGTAATCCTGAGACCAGCACAATGTTATCTTATCTCTGACAAATGGGGGGCCCAAAGGTATGTTAATGAATTACTGGAAGGATATTTTGAAGCAGTAAAACAGTCATGTAAACCTTGCTGGGAAATAGGGGATTCAAAGAAGGAACCCAGCTGTCTTGAGAAGGTGAAAAGTGCACAGCGAGGAAGACATACGGCCTTCATCCCGAGACCCCTGCCCACGACCACCAGGAAGCACTGCGCATGAGCAACTGGGAGGAATTAAAGGCGGACACTCATTATAATAAAGACTGCCCTTTCGGGGACAGGTTGTGAATATGTATAGGCGCCTTATGAATAGGGAATACTTCATTGTATAAGTTCAAGAGAAATGTCTCAGGTGGCACGCACATTTGGAGGAGCGATCCCCTGTGCGTCCAGCGCTGCAATAAAGGATCCCTGCTTAATAGTCATCCCGGCTATCGAGTCCTGATTTCGTCTTTCACAGCATCACTAATATCTGGTCTAAATCTCCTTTCTTTCAATTTAAAGCCATTACCCCTCATCCTATTGGTCCACTCCCTGATAACAAGTCCATCCCCACCTTTCCTGTATTCCCCCTTTAGATACTGGAGGGCTGCTATAAGGTCTCCCCAGAGGCTTCTCTTGTTCAGGTTAAACAACTGGAGCTCTTACAGCCTGTCTTCACAGGAGAGGTGCTCCAGCCCTCTGATTATCTTTGTGGCCTTCCCCTGGATTTGCTCCAACAGGCCCATGTCATTCTTATGCCCTTCTGGGGACTCCAGGGCTGGACTTAGTGCTCCAGGTGGGTCTCTCAAGAGTGGAGTAGAGGGGTAGAATTCCCTCCCTTGCCCTGCTGGCCACACTGCTGGTGATGCAGCCCATGATATGGTTGGCTTTCTGGGCTGCCAAGTGCACATTGCCAGGTGTGTAGAGCTGCTTATCCATGAACACTCCCAAGTCCTTCTCCTCAGGGCTGCTCTCAATCTATTCTATGCCCAGCCAGTATTTGTGCTTGGGATTGCCCTGACCCACATGGCACTGGGCCTTGTTTCTCATGGGGCAACTTCTCAAGCCTGTCCAGGACCTTCTTGATCCCTCCCCTTCCTTCTCTCTTCTTCTCTGTTTTACCCAAAGACCAGCACACCTAAGTCCCCCACACAGACCACGCTGGGCAGCACTGCTCAGTCTGTTGCCTGCTGCCTTTTCACTACCCACAAACATTGTTTTCTCATGCAGATTTACCCTTCAAACTCCAGCACCACAGCTGATAGTCCAGAGAGGAAAGCAAGACTTCCTCAAGATTCCCACACAAGAAGACAACTCAGGAGGTCAGTGGGAGAGAAGGGAACTCTGCGGCAGTGAATTTATCATGAAAAAGGAACCAGGAAGGACAAAAATGGGCCTTCCAATCTGCATGGGAGGTTTTCACTTTTGGGGTCCTCACAGACGTGGGAGGATTGAAGAGGCACCTCACAGAAAGTCTGAGATTTTGGTATTTCCCCCTTGGTCTTGTCTGGCTCACACCTGTGTGGATGCTTTGTCATATTCTGGGGTGTGATTATGAGCTTCTCTCCCAGGCCTGAGAATACACCGGGGCAAGACCTTCTGTGACTGTGTGTTTGCAGCTGCCAAACCCCAAAGACCATGGGAGCTTCTCTGCGGCATCATGGTCCACAGTCCCTGCACGCTCTCCGAAGCAGAGAAGCCAGCGAGCAGCCCAGCAGCCTTTTGTCATCGTTGGGCCAGTCATGGCTTTCAGAAGTTGGCTGTTTCTGGTTTGTAGCAGCCAGTTAGGTCCTTTGACATAGAGAGACTGTGTCATCCCATCCCATCCCAGCATCCAATGCTCTACAAACTGACAATGCTGCTCAGGCAGCTGCTTGCCGTCTGGCAGATGGGGATGCCAATGTGTGGGTTTGCTGTGCCACCATCAGACTGACCAGTTATGAGCACGATTTGAGAGTCCAGAGGCTTAGGGAGCCCCTCCCAAGCCTCACACTCCAGACGCCTCTCACTTCATGCCATGTTTTTCATGCTCTGAGTCAACTGCTAGCAGAAATTCTGACCTGTTTGGACTCTGTGCAGAATTAGGGGCACTTATGATCCGGAACCCAAGATAAGGAGATATTTGTTTCCTTTCCAGGACTTTCCCCTGTGAAAAGGGCAGCCGTAGGATGATGAGGCATAACACGTGGCATACGAATGTTCTAATTATGGGAACTGTGTTGGCACCCTCAGATGCCTAACTGTATCCAAGATCTAGCAGTGGTCCAGCAAAACCTGTGCCTATGGTATGTCATTGGTCAGATGTCTCTCTGCTGAGCTGCAACACAGAAGTGTCTCTTCCTTCCTCTGCCTCCAGTTTCATGCTCTTCTTTCAGACTGAGCGAGAGGTGAAAGAGTAGCATGAGTTGGATGAGCCAGCTAATGCAGAAACGTAGCAGTTTCCCAGCAGCTGCAGCAAAGACAGTGACATGCCCTGGGGCAGATGTCCTGTGGGTGGCTCCTCTCGGCTCTTCCCCTGTGTTTTGGAGGCTGCGTTCATCCTGCAACAGGGAAATGTGCAGCACGGCACATTGTGGAAGTGCCTGAGCTACGCGCAGCCCAAGAGAAGCCTGTGCTCACTGTGGCACGCACATTTGGAGGAGCGATCCCCTGTGCGTCCAGCGCTGCAATAAAGGATCCCTGCTTAATAGTCATCCCGGCTATCGAGTCCTGATTTCGTCTTTCACAGCATCACTAATATCTGGTCTAAATCTCCTTTCTTTCAATTTAAAGCCATTACCCCTCATCCTATTGGTCCACTCCCTGATAACAAGTCCATCCCCACCTTTCCTGTATTCCCCCTTTAGATACTGGAGGGCTGCTATAAGGTCTCCCCAGGGCTTTTCTTGTTCAGGTTAAACAACCGGAGCTCTTACAGCCTGTCTTCACAGGAGAGGTGCTCCAGCCCTCTGATTATCTTTGTGGCCTTCCCCTGGATTTGCTCCAACAGGCCCATGTCATTCTTATGCCCTTCTGGGGACTCCAGGGCTGGACTTAGTGCTCCAGGTGGGTCTCTCAAGAGTGGAGTAGAGGGGTAGAATTCCCTCCCTTGCCCTGCTGGCCACACTGCTGGTGATGCAGCCCATGATATGGTTGGCTTTCTGGGCTGCCAAGTGCACATTGCCAGGTGTGTAGAGCTGCTTATCCATGAACACTCCCAAGTCCTTCTCCTCAGGGCTGCTCTCAATCTATTCTATGCCCAGCCAGTATTTGTGCTTGGGATTGCCCTGACCCACATGGCACTGGGCCTTGTTTCTCATGGGGCAACTTCTCAAGCCTGTCCAGGACCCTCTTGATCCCCCCCCTTCCCTTCTCTCTTCTTCTCTGTTTTACCCAAAGACCAGCACACCTAAGTCCCCCACACAGACCACGCTGGGCAGCACTGCTCAGTCTGTTGCCTGCTGCCTTTTCACTACCCACAAACATTGTTTTCTCATGCAGATTTACCCTTCAAACTCCAGCACCACAGCTGATAGTCCAGAGAGGAAAGCAAGACTTCCTCAAGATTCCCACACAAGAAGACAACTCAGGAGGTCAGTGGGAGAGAAGGGAACTCTGCGGCAGTGAATTTATCATGAAAAAGGAACCAGGAAGGACAAAAATGGGCCTTCCAATCTGCATGGGAGGTTTTCACTTTTGGGGTCCTCACAGACGTGGGAGGATTGAAGAGGCACCTCACAGAAAGTCTGAGATTTTGGTATTTCCCCCTTGGTCTTGTCTGGCTCACACCTGTGTGGATGCTTTGTCATATTCTGGGGTGTGATTATGAGCTTCTCTCCCAGGCCTGAGAATACACCGGGGCAAGACCTTCTGTGACTGTGTGTTTGCAGCTGCCAAACCCCAAAGACCATGGGAGCTTCTCTGCGGCATCATGGTCCACAGTCCCTGCACGCTCTCCGAAGCAGAGAAGCCAGTGAGCAGCCCAGCAGCCTTTTGTCATCGTTGGGCCAGTCATGGCTTTCAGAAGTTGGCTGTTTCTGGTTTGTAGCAGCCAGTTAGGTCCTTTGACATAGAGAGACTGTGTCATCCCATCCCATCCCAGCATCCAATGCTCTACAAACTGACAATGCTGCTCAGGCAGCTGCTTGCCGTCTGGCAGATGGGGATGCCAATGTGTGGGTTTGCTGTGCCACCATCAGACTGACCAGTTATGAGCACGATTTGAGAGTCCAGAGGCTTAGGGAGCCCCTCCCAAGCCTCACACTCCAGACGCCTCTCACTTCATGCCATGTTTTTCATGCTCTGAGTCAACTGCTAGCAGAAATTCTGACCTGTTTGGACTCTGTGCAGAATTAGGGGCACTTATGATCCGGAACCCAAGATAAGGAGATATTTGTTTCCTTTCCAGGACTTTCCCCTGTGAAAAGGGCAGCCGTAGGATGATGAGGCATAACACGTGGCATACGAATGTTCTAATTATGGGAACTGTGTTGGCACCCTCAGATGCCTAACTGTATCCAAGATCTAGCAGTGGTCCAGCAAAACCTGTGCCTATGGTATGTCATTGGTCAGATGTCTCTCTGCTGAGCTGCGACACAGAAGTGTCTCTTCCTTCCTCTGCCTCCAGTTTCATGCTCTTCTTTCAGACTGAGCGAAAGGTGAAAGAGTAGCATGAGTTGGATGAGCCAGCTAATGCAGAAACGTAGCAGTTTCCCAGCAAGCTGCAGCTGTTAGCAAAAACAGGACCATGCCCTGGGGCAGATGTCATGTGGGTGGCACCTCTCGGCTCTTCCCCTGTGATTTGGAGGCTGTGTTCATCCTGCAACAGGGAAATGTGCAGCACAGCACGTTGTGGAAGTGCCTGAGCTATGTGCAGCACAACCTGTCTCAGGTCACCTTATTAGGCGGACTGCCAAGAGTCCCCTGGAGAAAAGCCTTCTGGTGTTCATCCTGCAACAGGGAAATGTGCAGCACAGCACGTTGTGGAAGTGCCTGAGCTATGTGCAGCACAACCTGTCTCAGGTCACCTTATTAGGCGGACTGCCAAGAGTCCCCTGGAGAAAAGCCTTCTGGTTATGACCACTCCAGGCACCCAAACCCTTGGAATTTACAAAGGGCCCTGCCCACTTCCACCATTTCCACTCGGACTGTTGCCCTGTGCTGGTTGGAGGGAAGCAGCAGATAACCATCCCTGCTGGTTTTCAGGAACATTGCAGGATGGCAAGATGCAACCAAGGAGATCTGCCATGCAGGGATGAGCAGGGCATGTACTGCTCCTGTGATACACTTAAAAGTCCAGCTGATGATATATTCTTGTGGCCTTGTACAGGCAGCGTCCCTTTGGGCCCACAGAGCACATGCTGCCGAGGAAGGGCTGGGGAGCCTCCTGCAGCCACACAGGTCCTGTTGCCCATGGGAAGCTTTTCCCCCCAGGACAACCACCATTGAAGTAGACAGGGCATTTCCACATGGGAGCTGAGGGCGACTCTCTAGTATCCTGGCAGGACTGACAGGAAGAGAGGCCCAAGGGTGCCCTGACAATGCCAACTACTTGCCCTCTACCACCTCTCAGGTTTCAGGTTCAGGGGAACAACAGGGTTGTGCCCAGGTCATGAAGTGGGGTAAGAGTGTGCCTGTCACTGGTGGCAGAGGCAAAGGGAGGGCGATTGTGGGCAAAGACATGGGAAGGTGAGATTGTGAGAAACACCGACTCACATCTTAGAATTTAAAGAGGACAAAGTTACCGAAGCAAAGGTTAAAAAAATAATAATTTATTAATACGAAACAGCACTGAATTGGGTGCACCAAAAATAGATGCACGATGATCTTTTAGCTTTCAGGTATTTTATACCTTTATCCCGGACGCTTGAGTTTCTGTCTCCCTTCTCATTGGCTGAGAAGTTGGAGCTCACATTCTTCCCGACCGCTTGACCGTATTACAGGCTTATTTTGCACTTTTTCCCATATAAGACACACATACACCTATTCTACGAAATCATTATCCTAAACACACCTTTGATTAGTTGATTATGCTACACGTTATTTCAGAGTCTTTGCTACCATCTACTTGGCAGATTTACCAGACTGGTTTCTTTGGCCTTATTGATACTCCCCTACCCTCTGGGTTTTTGTGTTGAAGGCCATGTTCCAGTTTGTTTCTCTTCACCTGGATAACGCTCTGCGAACAAGGATCCCTTGACAGACCAAGGGCATGTCTGGGGATTAATTGGATACAATTTATTAGACTCTACTATTACTAAGGCTTCTTTGTTAGTACTATCACACTAACAATGATACATCAATTAGCTGAAGCAAAACTTAGCTTATTTCCCACAAGATGAAGCAGTTCTGGCTTGGAGGACTCCCGTGTCCCTGGGGTTAGTTCTCATCCTAGGTAAGCATGTTTGGGGATCCATTTCCTGGGGACCCAAGCATATCCCTGCAGTTGCTGCCCCTCCCTGGCAGCATCTCCCACTCCCCACCTCTGCTGTTTTCTCGGTGTGGAACGGACAGGGGACACAGAGAGATAGCATTGGACCCAACGGGACTGTCATGAAGCTCGGTGGGAGAGAAGGAAAAGAAGAGGCTGCAAGAGGTGGGATAGAAGATTAGGAGGTGGGGGCGGGGTGGGCATCGCGTACCTCTGTGGTGTGGAAAGGAGAAGCGGGGGGTGCAAGTGGGTAGAAGTTGTGGGATGATTTCTGCACTGTGCCTTTTGTCTCCACGGGCAGGGGCTGGGAGTGAGGCCAGGGCAGGCTGAAGGTGCGGAGGGTCCTACGAGGCGACGCTGTGGGACGACAGCCCGGCCCTGACAATAGGGATCGGTCTCGGACTTGCTCAAGCTGAGCCTGGCCAAGGCTTGGACGCCCTTGGGCAGGGCTGGGCAGGGTGAGAAGGCGGGACAGCGCTGGAGCCGCGCTGGCAGCCCAGGGCCAGGAGCCTTGGTGTGCCGGGGCGCCGCGCTCCTCCTGTGGCGCCGGCCCTGCCCCGCGTCCCTGCCCGCGCCCGCCCTTCTCCTGGCCCGAAGGCGCCGCGGTAGCCTTTTCCCCTTTTACAGTTTCCCCTTTTACAGTCAGCGGGAACTTCACCGGACTGCTATGACTTGCTGAATATGATGGATAGTGGCTTGGCAACTTCATCTGCCATTTCCCTCATGTCCTCCGATGCATCTCATCAGGTCCCATGGAGCTGTTCGCCTTCAGCTTCCTTAGATGGTCTGGAACCTCGTCTTCTTAAGTGCACACTTCCACATTCTCCCGGTCCCTGCCTTTGCTTTGTGCAACTTCAGTGCTGTTACTTAGAGCACTATCACAGCAAAAAAGTTTTTGAGCACCTCAGCCTTGTCCATATCCTGTGTGACCAGGTCTCCCATTTTCTTCTGGAGAGGTCCCACATTTTCCCTAGTCTTCCTTTTGAATATCAGCTTTTCTTGTTACCCTTGATGTCACTGTCCAGATTTAACTCTATCTGGGCCTTAGCTTTCCTAACCTATCCCTGGCTGCTCGGACAGTTTCTCTGTATTCATCCTCGGAATTATTAAAAAAACACTTGAGACACAACATAGTCATTTGTCATGGCCACCATGGGTTCATAAGGGGAAAGTCCTTCTTTTGTAGGAAGAAGAAATACAATTGGATTCTACATGTTGAAAAGATGTGAAGCTGTGTGAGGGAAAGTTCAGATTGGACATTAGGAAAAGGTTTTTCACTTACAGGGTCGTCAGTGACTGGAACAGACTGTCAAAGCTCAAGGAGCCTCTGGACGAGACTCTTAGTCGCATGGATTAGTGTTAGGTAGTGCTGCAAGGAGCAGGGAGTTGGCATCAATGATCCTTGTGGCCCCCTTCCAATCTGAGATAGTCTATGATTCTTAGCCACTAGAGCATGCCCTGAAGTGCACATCTACACGTTTCTGAAATACCTCCAGGGATGGTGACTCAGCCACCTCCCTGTTCCGCCTGACCACTCTTTCATTAAAGTAGTTCTTCCTAATATCTAATCTAAACCTTCCCTGCCACAACTTCAGACCATTTTCTCTGGTCCTGACATTCTTCACTTGGGACAAGAGGCTAACACCCACCTCTCCACAATGTCCTTTCAGGTAGTTTCACTGAATTTCACTGATTTTTTTTAGAGTTGGAAGGGACCAACTCCCCTGCTAAAGCAGGATTGCCTAGAGCTTGTCAGAGCATGTTACTCAGGACTGCATCCAGGGGGGTCTTGAAAATCTCCAAAGAAGGGGACTCCACAACCTCCCTGGGCAGCTTGTTCCAGGGCTCTGTCACCCTTACTGTGAAGAAGTTTTTCCTCATATTTGAGTGGAACCTCTTATGTTCCAACTTGTGCCCGTTGCCCTTTGACCTCTCGCTGGGAACCACTGAAAAGACTCTGACTCCCTCCTCCTTCAACCCACCCTTGAGATACTTGTAAGCATTAATAAGGTCTCCCCTCAGCCTTCTCTTCTCCAGACTAGAGTGTCCCAGCTCTCTCAGTCTTTCTTCATAAGGGAGATGCTCCAATCCTTGAATCATCTTTGTTGCCCTTCGCTGGACTCTTTCCAGTAGTTCCCTGTCCCTCTTGAACTGGGGAGCCCAGAACTGGACGCAGTATTCCAGTTGTGGCCTTACCAGTGCAGAGTAGAGGGGGAGAATGACTTCCCTTGACCTGCTGGCCACACTCTTCCCTATGCAGCCCAGGATTCCATTGGCCTTCCTGGCCACAAGAGCACACTGCTTGCTCATTGTCATTTTGCTGTCCACCAGGACCCCTAGATCTTTCTCTTCAGAAGTTGTCTCCAGCCCCAGTCTCTCTACCCCTAACCTGTATTGGTGCCTGACATTCTTATTCCCTAGGTGCAGGACCCTACACTTTCCCTGTTGAACCTCATGAGGTTCTTCCTTGCCCAGCTCTCCAGCCTGTCCAAGTCTCACTGGACGGCAGCACAGCACTCTGGGGTGTCAGCCACCCCTCCCAGTTTGGTATCATCAGAGAACTTGCTGAGGATACACTCTGTCCCTTCGTTCAGGTCATTGATGAATATGTTGAACAGCACTGGACCAAGTATTGACCCCTGGGGGACACCACTGGTGACAGGCTTCCAACTTGAACCTGCTCCATTAAT
>NW_015090869.1:564485-573986 GCF_001431845.1 Calidris pugnax | reverse complement strand
CTGTGGCGGTGGCGGGGCGGGGGGCGCCGTGTCGGCGGGGGAAGGTGCTGGGGCCGTGGGCGCGCCCTGCCCGGCTGCCTGCGCTCTCCGTCCGCAGGGGTGTGGGCGCAGCTGAGGCTGGTGGAGGCCGGCGGAGGGCTGCGAGCGCCCGGGGACTCCGTGCAACTCTCCTGCCGCGTGTATGGCTTCACCTTCGGGACTTCTGCACTTTGGTGGTACCGTGAGGCTCCCGGTGGCAGTGTTGAGTGGGTGTCTGTCATCAACATTAATTCCCAATTAATTCAGTTCGGGGAGTCTGTGGCGGGTCGAGCCACAGTGTCCCGGAACAATTCCCGGTCTGAATCATCTCTGTCCCTTCATGCCCTGCACCCCCCAGACTCTGCCCGCTACTTCTGTGCTGTTCGCACAGAGACAGGAAATCCAGCTGAGCTTTAACAGAAACCTAAAGGGCCCAGCACAGAGTGCGTGATGTTTGGAGCCATCGGTTTCTGATGTTGGTCAGGACTGTTCCCACGGACATCACTGTGCACCGCACATCATCCGGGCCTTTCTGCAAGAGCTCTTTTCCTGTCACTCCCCATTTTCCTCTACTGAATTCCAAAGGCAATGTTTTATTCCCTGGAGGAGTTCAATGTGTTTCTGCCACTCAACCAGCCTGGCCACCCTGCCTGCTTATAGCTCCTCTCTGCCTTCCCTTGGTCCTCTTCCTCATTAGGACAGCAAATAACATTGGGCTTCAGCGACAGCAATGGGCCATTTCCTTGTGCCAGTGAGAGCAGAGCAGTGGGGGAAGAGTTCTGGTTTTGTTTCAGGTACGTTTCAGGGTGATGAGATCCAAGCAACGAGGTCTGCAATGTAGTGGTGAGCAGGGACTACTGGGACCTTGCGATGAACTTAACAGCTCCGAAGTCTTCTACAGCCACACGTCCCCTTTTGCCCGCAAGAGGTTTTCCTGCCAGGCTGACAAGAGCTCTGGGACCCTGGTGATCACTGGGCTGGAGCTGGGGGACAGTGCGCTCTATTACTGCACCCTGCAGGGACCACAGTGAGAGACAGTTGGGGTGTGCCTGAGCAACACCATCTTTGTCCCCTCCTGCATGTGATAGGTCAGGGATGAGTAAGTGAGTGAGCTGTGCTTGGTTTCAGAGAGACGGGGATCTCTTCATGACTGGGTGCTGTCACTGGTCCAGAGCTGTTGGAAACCTGAGAACAGATGTGTGGGCAGGGAGGAGCTGCGGAGTGGTGAGCAGGAGCTGCTCTGCCCATGTGGGTTCATGTGTGCATGAGATCATTGGTCATCCCAGGTAAATGGATAGAGGTGGTGGAAGAATATGATAGTGGAAGACACAGAGAAGGCGGAGTTGCTGAATGCCTTCTTTGCTTTGGTCTTCACTGCCAAAGCTGCCCCTCATGAATCCCAGACCCTGGAGACAAGGGAGAGTGTCTGGACAGAGGAAGACTTCCCCTCTGTTGGGGAGGACTGGGTTAGAGATCACTTGACCAAACTAGACATCCATAAGTCCATGGGCCCTGATGGGATGCACCCACGAGTGCTGAGAGAGCTGGCGGATGTTATTGCTAAGCCACTCTCTATCATTTTTGAGATATCTTGGAGAACAGGAGAAGTGCCTGAGGACTGGAGGAAGGCAAATATCACACCAGTCCACAAAAAGGGCAAGAAGGAGGACCCAGGGAACTACAGGCCAATTAGTCTCACCTCTTTCCCAGGAAAAATAATGGAGCGTCTCGTTTTGGACGTTATCTCCAAACACATTGAAGATCAAGAAGTTAACGGTATTGGTCAACACGGATTTACCAAGGGTAAATCATGCTTGACAACTCTTATGTCCTTCTATGATGTTATAACTGGTTGGTTAGATGCAGGGAGAGCAGCAGATGTCATCTACCTTGACTTCAGCAAGGCTTTTGACACTGTCTCCCATAACATCCTCATTAGAAATTTAAGGAAGTGTGGGATAGATGAGGGGGCAGTGAGGTGGATTGAGTCGTGGTTGTGTGACAGAACTCAGAGGGTTCTAATTAATGGAGCGGGGTCAAGTTGGAGGTCTGTGACCAGTGGTGTTTCCCAGGGGTCAATACTCAGCCCGGTCCTGTTCAACATATTCATAAATGACCTGGACGAGGAGACAGAGTGTATCCTCAGCAAGTTTGATGATACCAAATTAGGTGGGCTGGCTGACACTCCAGAGGGCTGTGCCACCATCCAGCACGACCTGAACAGGCTGGAGAGCTGGGCAGAGAAGAACCCAATGAAGTTCAACAAGGACAAATGTAAGGTCCTGCACCTGGAGAGGAAGAACCCCAGGCACAAATATAGGTTAGGGATAGATCTTCTGGGAAGCAGTACTGAGGAAAAGGATCTGGGAGTCCTGGTAGATAGCACACTTTCCATGTGCCAGCAATGTGCCCTTGTTGCCAAGAGGGCCAATGGAATCCTGGGCTGCATAGGGAAGAGTGTGGCCAGTAGGTCGAGGGAGGTCATTCTCCCCCTCTACTCTGCACTGGTGAGGCCACAACTAGAATACTGCGTCCAGTTCTGGGCTCCCCAGTTCAAGAGGGACAGGGAACTACTGGAGAGAGTCCAACGTAGGGCAACAAAGATGATTAAGGGATTAGAGCACCTCCCTTACAAGGAAAAGCTCAAGGAGCTGGGGCTCTTTAGCCTGGACAAGCAAAGGCTGAAGGGAGACCTTATTTATGTTTACAAGTATCTAAAGGGTGGGTTGAAGGATGTTGGAACCGGACTCTTTTCAGTGGTTTCCAGTGATAGGACAAGGGGCAATGGGCTCAAGCTGTAACATAGGAAGTTCCATTCAAATATGAGAAAAAACTTCTTTATGGTGAGGGTGACAGAGCCCTGGAACAGGCTGCCCAGGGCGGTTGTGGAGTCCCCTTGTCTGGAGATCTTCAAGACCCACCTGGATGCAGTCCTGAGTAATGTGCTCTAGGCAATCCTGCTTTAGCAGGGGAGTTGGGCTAGATGATCTCTAGAGGTCCCTTCCAACTCTGACAATTCTGTGATTCCATGATTCCACATTGTGTCCCTTTGAAAGCCTGATTTTTACAAAATAGTTGAGGTTGAAAGGGCCCTTCAGAAGTCATCTGGTGTGACGTGGCTACTGAAGCAGGGCCAAGTGGAGCCAGTTGCTAAGTCCTATGTGCAGACAGCTTCTGAATATCTGTGGGCATGGAGGCTCCACAAGCTGCCTGTGCAATCTGTGCCAGTGTTCACTCACTCTGAAATGGACTGGTGTTCAGAGGAACCCACCTTTTTTTTCGTTTGTGCCCATTGGCCCTTATCCTGTCTGTGTGAACCACTGAGAAAAGCCTGGCAGAGTCTTCTTTGCACCTTCTCTTCAGGTATTTCTGTACGTTTAAGAGATCCTCCACAAGCCTTCATTTCTGTGGGGTAAACTGTTCCACCTCTCACAACGGTGGAGAGATGGAGATGCTCTAGTGCTTTTGTCATCTTCATGGCCCTTTGCCAGATTCTCCCAAGTATGTCAGCTTGAGCTATCGCTGCCTGTTCATCCTTTTCTCCTGGGGTTGCAGGTGCCCTTTCTCAGGTGCAGATGGAGGCCTCTGGCTCCATTGTAGGGAAGGTCTCAGAATCACTCACTCTTACCTGCCACATCTCTGGTGTACCCATCACTGACAGCCACTAACGCTTGGGACTGGGTCCATCAGACTCCTGTCAGAGACCTGCAGCATGTAGCATTGCTGTATCATTTCACGACGTTCCAGCCCGTTGCTTCATCCTTCCATACCCAAGGATCAGCTCTGCAGACCCCTCCATGACCTAGCTGTTGCTGGAAGTGCTCTTGCCATCAGCTGCAGACATGGCCACCTATTTCTGCAGCACCCAAGAGCTGGAGAAGGGCCCAGTGCTGAAAGACAGGTAGGGCCGGGGCAGAAGGAGGTGTGTGAAGTCCTGCCAGGTCTTTTCTGGTTGTCTGCAAGAAGGCTTCTCAAGAGTTGTCTGGGCTGGCTTTTCCCAGAAACAGGCTGCTGCAGCAGCATCAGAGTCTCCCACGAGCACGTATAAAAACCATGAACATGTTTTTGTTAAACTTTCCCCTCCTTCCCTCTCCTTCCCCTCTTTTCTCTCCTTCTCTCTTCCTAAGGCAGAAAGCAACAGGGCAAGAGATTGTTTCCAGAAGCAGCACAGTGAGTGAACCTGGAAAGCTGGAGTTAAATGAAGTTGTGAAACCTCATATTGTTCAGGGAGCCCCAGAGAAGTGCATCAGATGGAGCTGAGCAGCAGAGCATCTTTTTCCTTGGACATAATGAATAGTCTCTTTGTTGTGCCTTAAGTGTGTGCTGCTTAGGGAGACTGAGAGGCCATGAGCATGGAAGAGACAGCTGGAGAAGTTGAGCATGAGGGAATGAGGGAGGAGTAGGGTGTGTGACTAGAGTCAAGGGAGCAGGGGGGTGCACATCTGCCTAGAGGTGATGTGTCCACAGAGTGGAGCTCAGATTGGAGCTGAGCTCAGGGACTCCCATCTGAGAGGAAAAGTTCAGCAGCAGCGAAAGACAGGGCTCCACAGGGAGGACAACCATCCATGCCCACAGTCAGCTCCAAAATTCCAGCAGCACCCTCCTGTCCTTCCTCAGAGTAATAATTTTCCCTCCTGTGTGCATTCAGAGCAGTTTCAGGGACAGTAGAGTAGGTTCCTCATCATCCCATCAGAGCAAAGACAAAGGGCTTTGTCCCCCATGGTGCAAAACCTTCCTGCTTCGAATGGGGAAAATCAGTAAAAGCTTCTTGTCTGACAGGGAAAGGAGGGAGGGAAATGTGGTGACTCCCTATTTGTGAGCCCTGATTCCTGGTACCATCTTGGTTCCTCTGACAACCTTAGTCAGCTGATCAAAGAGTAAAAACTTGTTTCTGGAAGTCATTGGGAGAGTAGCTGTGAAAGAAAGGATGCTCACTGCAATACTACTTGCATGAACACTACCTGAGAGTCTGAGCTTTTACCTCAGGGTGGATGTCACCTGAAGACCCAACCTAAGCCAGCTCTTCCTGGCTCAGAACACCCCACACTGACAACAAAAGAATAGAAGATTTCCCCTTCCATGAAAATAGGCATATAACCATGGCCAGCAGGGCAATCCATGGAATTCAGGAAAAAAGCCCCCCACCTAAACAGGCTGGGATATTTCACAGCATGAAGATTCCTACCCCACTGTCCATAGGTCTGTACCACCTGCACGGGACAAGCATGTACTGATCCAGCACAGGACAAGTACATACCCGTTCTGCGAGCAACAGTCACTGGTCAGCCACACGTACAGACTTTCTTTTTCTCTGTATCATGTGAGGGCATGGCTAAACACAGTGCTGAAATGCAAAAGAATAAATGCCCTTGATAATTCTCTGATAAGCACCCTTGTCTCCCTCCTTGGGTGGCAGAGATCTGACTTCACCCAGCAAAGTCTGAGTGGGAGTTTTCTCCTTTGCCCTGGCGCATTTCACCTGCAAAGTCATGAATGATCCTGTGAGTGTTTCAGAGACTGACAGGAAGACTGAATTTGGCAGGCACCTGAGGATGTCATCTGGTCCAAGCCCCCTGCTTAAGCAGGGCTGCCTAGAACCACTTGCCCAGGACCATCTCCAGACAGCTTGGGAATACCTCTAGGTATGAAGACCCAACAACCTCTCTGGGCAACCTGTGCCTGTGCTTGCTCACCCTGACAGTGAAAAAGTGTTTCCTGATGTTCAGAAGGATCCATCTGTGTCTTCGTCACTGAGCACTATGGAAAGGAGCCTGGCCCCGTCTTCTTGGAACCCTCCTTCAGGCGTCAGGATTGGAGACAGCCTGGGCTGCAGTGATCATACAGTGGAGGACTTTGCAGGCATGGGGCATTTGGGAGAAGCAAAGAGTCAGGTGAGGACCCTGAATTCTAGGAAAGCAAACTTCCAGCTGTACAAGGAGTTAGTCAATGGCACCCCCAGGGAAACTGCCAGCTGGGAGAAGGAGCAGAACAGAGTTGGCAGATCTTTAAGGACACTTTCCATAGAGCGCAAGAGCTCTCCACCCCCATTTGTAACAAATCAGGAAAGGAAGGAGAGGCCAGCATGGGTGAGGGAAGACCTGCTGGTCAGACTAAAGGGCAAGAAGGAAATGCAAAGGCAGTGGAAGCAGGGAGAGGTATCCTGGGAAGAGAGTAGGGATGTGACCCGGTTGCGCAGGGATGGGATCAGGGAGGCCAAGGTAAAGCTGGAGCAGAACTTGACAAGGGACACAAAGAATAATCAGAAGGGCTTCTGTAGGTCTGACATCCAGAAAAGGAAGGTCAAAGAAAGTGTACCCTCCCTGATGAACTCAACTGACAAACAGGTAACAACGGCTGAGGAGAAGGCTGAGGTAGTCAACAACAAACAGGCACAAATACATGTTGGATGGAGAGCAGCACCGAGGAGAAGGACTTGGGAGTGCTCGTGGATTAGAAGCTCCACATGAGCCACCAGTGAGCACTGGCAGCCCAGAAAGCCAACTGCATTCTGGGCTGCATCAAAAGAAGTGTGGCCAGCAGGTTGTGGGAGGTGATTCTACCCCTTTACTCTGCTCTCATGTGACCCCACCTGGAGTACTGTGTCCAGCTTTGGAGTCCTCAACACAGGAAGGACATGAACCTATTGGAACGGGTCCAGAGGATGGCCACAAAAATAATCAGAGGGCTGGAGCACCTATGAGGTCAGACTGAGAGAATTGGGGTTCTTCATCCTGGAGAAGAGAAGGCTTCAGTGAGACCTTATAATGGTTTTCCGATACCTGAAGGGAGCCTCCAGGAGAGACGGGGAGGACTCTTTATCAGGTAATGTAGTGATACGACAAGGGTTAATGGTTTTAAATTGCAAGAGGGGAAATTTAGATACTAGATATTAGATACTAGAAAGAAATTCTTTACAGGGAGGTTGGTGAGACTGGAACAGGATGGCCCAGAGAAGTTGTGGATGCCCCATTGGTGGAAGTGTTCAAGAGCAGGCTGGATGGGGCTTTGAGCTATGAGGTCTAGTGGGAGGTGTCCCTGCCTAAGGCATGGGGACTGAAACTCAATGATCTTCAAGGTCCCTTCCAACTCTAACCATCCTATGATTCTAATTTTACATCAGTCTTCACTGGCAGTGTCTCCCCACCTTATGAGCGGATGAACTGCAATGCAGGCACCAGAGGAGCAAAGTCCCCCCGCATAAGAGAAGCTCAGGTTCAAGACCACCTGAGGAACCTGAACATACATTAGTCTATGGGACCTGATGAAGTGCATCCCAGAATCCTTAGGGAATTGACTGATGTAGTTGCCAAGCAACACTCCATGATATATGAACAGTCATGGCAGTCAGATGAAGTGCCTGCTGAGAGGAAAAAGGGAAACATTGCACCCATGTTTAAAAAGGGTAGAAAGGAGGATGCTGGGAAGTACTGACCTGTCAGCCTCACCTCTGTGCTGATGATGGAACAGCTCCTCCAAGGAGCTATGTTCAGGATCATAGAGGACAGCGAGGTGACTCGGAAGAGCCAGCACGGCTTCACCAAGGGCAAGTCTTCCCTGACCAATCTAGTGGCCATCTCTGATGGAGTGACTCCATCAGTGGAAAAGGGAAGAGCTATGAGTGTCATGTATCTGGAATTCTGTGAGGCTTTTTATATGGTCCCCCACTAATATCCTTCTTTCTAAACTGGAGAGAGAGGGATTTGATGGGTGGACTGTTTGGTGGATATGAAATTGGCTGGGTGGTCTTATTGAGAGAGTAGTGGTCAATGCCTCAATTGATGGAGACCAGTTACGAGTCATTGGCTGAATGTCAAGGTGGAGTCCAGTGGTGAGTGGTATCCCTCAGGGGCCCATATTGGGACCAGTACTGTTCAGTATCTTCATCAGTGACACAGAAAGGGGGACTGAGTTCACACTCAGCATATCTACCGATGACACCAAGCAGAATGGTGTGGTTGACACACCTGATGGACAGGATGCCATCCAGAGGGACCTGGACAAGCTCAAGAAGAGGTCCCATGTGTACCTCATGAGGTTCAACAAGGTCTAGTGTAAGGTTTTCACCTGAGTCAGGGAACCCCTGGTATCAATGCAGGCTGGGGCATGAAGGGATTCACAGCAGCGCTGCAGAGGACTTGTGGGTACTGGTGTGTTTTCAGCCCAGAAACCAACTGTATCCTGGGCCGCATGAAAAGAAGCATGGGCAGCAGGTCAAGGGAAGTGATTCTGCCCCTCTTCTCTGCTCTGGTGAGCACACCTGGAGTACTGTGTCCATCTCTGGAGTGCCCAGCACAGGAGAGACATGGACCTGTTGGTGTGAGTTCCCATCCCTGGAAATATTTAAGGTCAGATTGGACAGGACTCAAGGAAACCTGATCTACTTGAAGATGCCCCTGCTTTTTGGAGGGGACGGTAGTCAAGATGACCTTCACAGTTCCCTTCCAACGCAAGTGATTCTATTATTCTAAAATTCTGTTTCTATACATTGAGGAGACACAACCCCCTGAGCCTTCTCTTCTCCAGGGCCAAAAGTCCCAGCTCTCTCAGCCTTTTCTCAGGAAGAGCTTCAGCCCCTTCACAGGCCTTTCCCAGTATATCCAACTCTCTTTTGTTCTTGGGAGCCAAGAAGAGAAGCTAGTTCTCGAGGTGTCAGTGGAGGGGAAGGATGACCTCCCTAAACTGCTGCAAACACTCCTCCTGGTGCAGCCCAGGATGCCATTAGCCCTTTTTGCCACAAGGGCCCATTGCTGGCCCATGGTCAAGTTATCCATCAGAACCATGGGGTTTTTTTGTGAGAATGTGCTTCCCTGCTGGGCAGCCCTGCTGGTGCAAGGAGTTGTTCCTCCCCAGGTGCAAGACTTTTCTCTTCCCCTTGTTAGAACTCCAGGAGTATCCTGTCAGTCCACTTCTCCATCTAATGGAGGTTCCTTCTGGATGGCAGCACAGTCCTCTGTGTTTCTGGTCCCCGCGGGCAGTGAGACCGGGGCGGGCTGGGGGTGTGGGGCCTGGGGAGGGTCCTGCGAGGGGACCCTGTGGTCCCACAACCCGGCCCTGCCTCTGCCGCTGGCGTCGGGGCTGGCCACAGAGCGGACCCCATTAGGCAGGGCGAGAAGGCGGGACAGCGCCGGAGCCGCGCTGGCAGCCCAGGGCCAGGAGCCTTGGTGTGCCGGGGCGCCGCGCTCCTCCTGTGGCGCCGGCCCTGCCCCGCGTCCCTGCCCGCGCCCGCCCTTCTCCTGGCCCGAAGGCGCCGCGGTAGCCTTTTCCCCTTTTACAGTTTCCCCTTTTACAGTCAGCGGGAACTTCACCGGACTGCTATGACTTGCTGAATATGATGGATAGTGGCTTGGCAACTTCATCTGCCATTTCCCTCATGTCCTCCGATGCATCTCATCAGGTCCCATGGAGCTGTTCGCCTTCAGCTTCCTTAGATGGTCTGGAACCTCGTCTTCTTAAGTGCACACTTCCACATTCTCAAGGTCCCTA
>NW_015090869.1:469968-564403 GCF_001431845.1 Calidris pugnax | reverse complement strand
CTGTGGCGGTGGCGGGGCGGGGGGCGCCGTGTCGGCGGGGGAAGGTGCTGGGGCCGTGGGCGCGCCCTGCCCGGCTGCCTGCGCTCTCCGTCCGCAGGGGTGTGGGCGCAGCTGAGGCTGGTGGAGGCCGGCGGAGGGCTGCGAGCGCCCGGGGACTCCGTGCAACTCTCCTGCCGCGGATACGGCTTCGACTTCGAGAATCATTATGTTCGATGGTACCGTCAGGCACCCGGTGGCGAAGTCGAGTGGGTGTCCTGGATCAGCCATTACTCTTCAAACGTTCAATTTGGGCCAGCAGTGGAGGGGCGTGTCACTGTCTCCCGTGACAATTCCATGGCCCAGGCATCTCTCAGCCTGCACCTCCTGCATCATGGGGACTCTGCCCGCTACTTCTGTGCCGTTCGCACGGAGGCAGGAAATCCAGCTGAGGTTTAACACAAACCTCCTTCCAGGGCCCCAGGCCTCTGGGCCTCAGAGCTGGAAGGCAGGTTTGTTCCAGGGATGTTCACAGTTGATCCCTGGGTGTCATATACTTACAGCAGGCAGTTTTTTAATGTTGGATTCTGAGAGTGACCTACTGGGTCATGCAAACCCTCTCTCCTTTGCGCTTCCAAATTCCATCACGTTTGGAACCAAGTTTTATTATTTCCATTAGTTCCTGATATTATGGCTACCCGGTCATGGCCCAACTGGTGAGTTGTGTAAATAGCCTTGCCCTGCATTTGGAACAGCTTGAGTTGACTCAGTCTAGAGTACGAGTTTTTCTTCCTGAGAGGTGAGCAGGGGAAATACATGAAGTTTTTTGAGAGCAGAATGGGAGAAGGGGAAAGTCTGTTTCTGTCCCAGATTGGACATTATAACGGGAGTAAGAGCTTGTGAGCTTGTTTGCAGCTGCTGGATCCCAGAGTTCACAGGCAGAAGCCCAGAGAAGTGGTGTAGATGAAGCAACTCATGGACCATTGTTGCTGGTTACTCCTTTTCTCCCAGGGTTGCAGGTGCCCTTTCTCAGGTGCATACAGAGGCCTCTGGCCTGGTGGTAAGGAAGGTCTCAGAGTCTCTCATGCTTACCTGCCAAATCTCTGATATATACCCATCACCCACAGCAGCTACGCTTGGAAGCTGTCACTGGAAGTGCTCTCACCATCAGCTGCAGACACAGGCAGCAGGAGGGGGATTAAATCCAGCCTTGCTGTGGCTGCAAGCAAGGCTCTTCCTAGACTTCTCAAGACTGGTCTGAGCTGGCTTTTCCCGGAAAGAGGAACAGAGGTGCTGCATCAGCAGTGCTGAAATGTCTCTCACAAACACAGATGAAGCCATTAACAGGTTGTTAACCATCTTTCTAAACGCTCATGTGTGTACAGTGAGGGCCAGCATGGTATTTTGTAGGAGGACTTGAAGAAGGAGGATGTGGAGGGTGCCCTGTGCCAGAGCAACACTCCAGCCCTGCATGGGCTTGGGGCCATAGGGAACTCGGCATGTCCTACTAGACTGGCACAGCTCCAAGTGTCCCAGGGCACTTTAGGTTCCACTGGCCCTGCATCCCTCTTCTTCTTTTCTCAGACTCAAGCCTTCAGTTTCAATGGGTTCCTCTGCCTTCTGCAGCTTCTTTTCCCACCCCTGTTCCTGGATCCCCTCCCAGGAGGCCTTGTTGGAGCACCATGAAAAGAGAGGGGAGCACAAAGGAGTGACTGGAGGGGTGCTGGGCCAGAGTGAAGGGAGCAGAAAACATGGTGGTACCTATCATAGAATCATAGAATGGTTAGAGTCTGAAGGGACCTTAAAGATCATTGAGTTCCAACCCCCCTGCCATGGGCAGGGACACCTCCCAGTAGAGCAGGTTGCTCAAAGCCCCATCCAGCCTGGCCTTGACCACTTCCAGGGATGGGGCATCCACAACTTCCCTGGGCAACATGTTCCAGTGTCTCACCACCCTCATAGTAAAAAATTTCTTCCTGATATCTAATCTAAATCTCTTCTCTTCCAATTTAAAACCGTTGCCCCTTGTCCTGTCACTACAGTTCCCAACAAAGAGTCCCTCTCCAGCTCTTCTGTAGGCTCCCTTCAGGTATTGATAGGCTGTTATAAGGTCTCCCCGGAGCCTTCTCTTCTCCAGGCTGAACAACCCCAGCTGTCTCAGCCTGTCTTCACAGCAGAGGTGCTCCATCCTTCTGATCATCCTCGTGGCCCTCAGCTGGACCTGTTCCAACAGGTCCATGTCCTTTCTGTGTTGGGGACTCCATAGCTGGACACAGTACTCCAGGTGGGGTCTCAAGAGTGCGGAATCACCTCCCGAGACCTGCTGGCCACAATTCTCCTGATGCAGCCCAAGACACGGTTGGCTTTCTGGGCTGCCAGCACGCACTGCCGGCTCATGTTGAGCTTCTCGTCCATAAGCACTCCCAAGTCCTTCTCCTCAGGGCTGCTCTCCAGCCAATCTCCACCCAACCTGTATTTGTGCCTGGGGTTGCCACGTCCCAGGTGCAGGACCCTGCACTTGGCTTGGTAGAACCTCATGCAATTTGCACGAGCCCACCTCTCCAGCCTGTCCAGGTCCCTCTGGATGGCATCCCTTCCCTCCAGCGTGTCAACTGTGCCACCTAGCTTGGTGTCGTCAGCAAACTTGCTGAGGGTGCACTCTATCCCACTGTCCATGTCGCCGACAAAGATGTTAAATAGTATTGGTCCCAGTACCAACCCCTGTGGAACACTATCAAGATGGTAACACTGTGTCAGGGCTCCAGATGTGTCTCATCCTGTGATAGGGGAAACTCTGGGTTCCTTCTGGGTAACAATGGAGAAGGCCGTTTCCCTGCTCTCCCGAGGAGCTCCAACAGCCTGCTCCCTGCTGAGTCCTGTGCACATGAGTTTTGGAGGATGAGCTGGAGTGCTTGAACTTGCACATGTGCCCCAGAGCTTCAGTGCCAAGCATATCCTGGATCTCCCCTGCCCTTTGCTGGTTTTGCTGCTTGTGGTGTCTCAGAAGGCCTTGTCGGGAAGAGGAGCTGGAAAAGTGTCAGCCTGAATGAACGAGTGTAGGAGTAGGGTGCTGGGCCAGAGTGGAGGGAGCAGAAAATGGAACATTTCTGCCTAAAGATGCTCAGTGAAAGCAGAGCTGTGCTCAGGGGCTTCCATCTCAGAGCAGCACAGGAGCACCAAGAGACAGGGCCCCCCTGTCTGGGCAACCTTCCATCTGCAGGTGTTGAGAGGAAAGCTTTACAGCAACCTGTTCACCTTTTGCCCGCCAGATGTTTTCCTGCCAAGTGACCACTCTGCACCTTGCAGGGTGAGAGACACCCAAGAGTGAACCAACAGCTTCAGCTGCTTCAGCTCCTCCCACCACCCGCCTCTCACCACATCTGTTGTCATAGACCGAGGGAGGGACTTGGAGGGCCTGGGACTGACGGCAGTGACAGAGGCACAGGCAGGGAAGATGTGGGCAGAGCTGTTCTGCTGGCAGACAGAAGCTGGAGAGAGGCGAGACAGAGCAGGCCTGGCCATGTGGACTGCCCTGTGCATGGGGTTATTGCCCATCGTAGGTAAGTGAAAGGAAGGGGTGAAGCGTCCCAGGAACTGAGCATGCCCCTGAGCTCTGCCCTGCTCTGTGGAGCTGTGATGACCACTTGAGCCTGACCTGTTCCCTGGTTCTTCCTCCCCACCCATCCCTGCAGAGCGCAGTGGGAACAGCCCTCCTCCTCTTCTAGCCGTGAGTCAGGCACCTCTGTCCAGCTGGCTCTTCCATAGTGTGGGGACAAGCAGGGCACTGCCTTGGAGAGTGGATTCCTCACCATGCCATCATAACAAAGACAAATTTGCGCCCCATGGTGCAAATCCTTCCTGCTTTGAATGGGAAAATCAGTAAAAGCTCCTTGTCTGACAGGGAAAGGAGGGAGGGGAATGTGCTGTCTCTCTCCTGGTGAGCTCTGATTCCTCGTACCAACTCAATTTCTCTGCCCGTCTTTGTCAACTGAGTTCAAAAAGAACAATTTCATTCTCCCACTGGTTCAGTGCCATCACACTGCCCCCACTGGTGTATCCTGACCCTTCCTGAATGTTGGAGTGATCATGGCTTGTTCTTCCTCACTGCAGCAGTCACTGGCCAGGTGGCCTTGGAGCAACACGTCAGGGAGCTGACCACGCGAGAGGGAAATGGAGTCACCTTCCAGTGCAGCATGAGTGGGGGCAGTATGAGCAGCTACTACATGTACTGGTACCGGCAGGGACCAAGTGGCTCTCTGGAATGGATTTATCGGCAAGGTGATGCCTATGGAGAAGGTTTCAAGGATCACTTTAAGGGGTCAGTGGAGAGCTCCCAGAACAGATTCACCCTGCAGATCCAGGCAGCAAAGCAAGGGGATGAAGCAGTGTATTTCTGTGGTGCCAGGCTCACCCTGGAGCAGCCCTGCAGCAGAGTGAACCCAAAACTGACTGAGAGAGATCAGAGACTTCTCAGCATTCCTTTCCAGCAGGTGCCAACAGAGGTTGGTGTCACGCAGTGGCAGGTGCAGGAAACAGAGCTTTGGCATGCTTGCAGTAAAAGGCGCTGGAGGGAAGTGTGGGTGAAGGTCTGAGACCATTTATGATGCAGGAGGATCTATAGTGGGAACTCCAGAGACTGTATAGTGAAGTGCAGGTTATTGCAGGTTGCCTGGGCTGATGTCCAAGATGGCCTAGTTTTTCCTCTGTGACTTCATTATAGAGCTGTGGGATGATGGAGATGTGGTGCAGTAGCTCACAGGAGTATGGTCGTGGATGGTGCCAGGCTGTTTAGGAAAGAGAGATGGCAGCTCAGCATGGGTGACATTGTGGTGGGTGGCTGCTATGGATCTGATCAGGGTGAAATAAACAAGGTGTGTTGAGTTGACCTTGGCTGTCCACCAGCTGCCCACCAAGCCCCTCTATCTGTCCCCCTCTTCTACTGGACAGGGGGAAAAATCCAATGAAAAGCTTTTGGGTCAAGAAAAGACAAAGAGGTGACCCAGCAATTACCGTCACAGGCCAAACAGACTCCATTTGGGGAAATTAATTTATTTTATTAACAATGAAATCAGAGTAGATGAGAAATAAGAACAAATCTAAAAACACCTTCTCACCACCTCTCCTTCTCCTTCTCTGCTTCTTTCCCCTAAGTGTCACAGGGGGCTGGGGAATGGGGACAGTGGTAATTTCATCACGCATTGTTGCTCCTTCCTCCTCACACTCTTCTGCTCCATTATGGAGTCCCATCCTTGCGACACTGTTCTTCATGAACTTCTCTGATGCATGTCCTTTGCATTGGCTGCACTTCTTAATAAACTCCTCCACCATGTCCTTTCCATGGTGTGCAGTCCTTCAGGAACAGCTTGTTCCAGTTTGTGTCCCCTGTGGGGCACAGGTCCCACTAGAAAACCAGCTCCAGCGTGGGCTCCTCCCCACAGGACCACAGTTCCTGGCAGGAACCTGGTCCGGCACGGGCACTCCACAGGGTCACAGCTTCCTTCAGGGCACATCCACTTGCTCGGATGTGGGGTCATCATGAAATTGTGATTAACCAAAATTAAAGCCTTCTATAATAAGATGATGGGTTTCATGGACGAGGAGAGAGTCGGTGTTGTGTTTTCTGAACTTAGTTACGCTTTCAGAACTGCATTCCCTGGAAAAGTCAGAGACAAAGCCACATGTTATGAACGACATAAGTGTTCACTGACATGGACTTGCAAGGGTACGTGTTCCTTGCTGCAGCCTTTCCCACTGGACTCTGGGACCTGGGATTCCTAAAGGACTGTATTGCTTTAAAGACTGAGGTGAATAAGGCATTCAGTACATCAGCCCTTTTCAATGTCCTATGTCACCAGATCCCCACCTATTTTGCCAGTGAGTGATCTCTTTATCTCTCTCTCGTTCTTGCCATGATTTGTTATATACCTAACCAGTTGTTGTAGACCTAGTCAATGCATACATTAATCACTGTAGGAATTTAATGAAGGTTTGCATACAGACCTTGAGAGTTGTCTCACCTTAGTCCTTGATGTTGGGGATTTGTGAATCTGAGTCACTTCCCCCCATCTTTTCTGAGTGGGGTGTGATAGCAATGATGAAAATTGACTGCATCCCTAACAGACCTAGTATACCTACTCTAGTCGTCTCTGCTTCAAGACAGGAGGGTTAAACTAGACTTTTTCCAGAGGTCCTTAAGCCTCAACTCTTCTACCATCCTGTAAGCAAAACTTGCACTTTTCTGCTTCCCTTTTCTAACACGTTTTTGGGGAGCTGGAAAGGACAGCATCAGGCCTGATGGCCAGCCAGAGCTTTTAAGAGACAGATTTGGGATCTGGAAATACTCTTGCATCTTCGGGTTTCTGACTCTAGAGGACCTCTAGTCTTTCCTTCTGACCTCATGTGCTGCCATCCTACTGCTACGTACTCACTGCAGTGGCCTTTGGGTGGCTGTGAGTGGGAGAGAGCCTCTACCAGTCATTTCCTGAGTTAATTTCTTCCCCTCCACGCCACTGTCACCAGGATCCTTGCCTCCAGCAACAAGCTGTGGCCAGCAGTACACCTCTCAGGCTGCAGGAAGTCAATCATTAAAATGGGAATGAATTCCCCATCCTTCCAAAGCCAGGCTCTGGGTTTGTGTAAGCGGTTTGCAACCTCATCGTGTAAGAATGTGTGGGAGACTGGCTAGCTGAGAAGGATCACATAGACATGGGTCAGCTAGTCCAGCAAGAGCTCAATAAGCACCGTACTCAGCTTATCTAGCATCCCAACAATGCAAGGATGTTCTGGCCTTGAAGGCAGCTGTGGTCCAACAACAGAACGTCTATGATAAGGTAAACATGTAACCATAAGAAAGGAATTATGGGCGGAACTGTCTTTTTAGAACTAACCAATAATGAGCTTGCATTTTGCAATATGTATGAGCTAATTCTGTGTGTGCATAAAAGAATGACAGTGTGTCTAAATAAACGAAGCTTGCTGATCACTCATATTGAGTGCTCATGTCTTCCCTCCATCGCGACAAATGGCGCCCGAGCAGGGACCAGGACCCTATAGAGGGCTGGACCTGTGAACAGGGACCCTATAGAGGGCTGAACCTGCGAGCCACGGTTCAGCGGAGCCCGGGTACTGGTCCTGTAAGCAGCGCAGGAGGCAAAAGGGACGAATCCCCGTGCCCGGGAGCACCTATAGAGGGTCCTGCGAAGGCGAAAGGGAAATCCCCACACTCGGGAGCACCTATAGAGGGTCCTGTGAAGGCGAAAGGGAAATCCCCGCGCTCGGGAGCACCTATAGAGGGTCCTGCGAAGGCGAAAGGGAAATCCCCGCGCTCGGGAGCACCTATAGAGGGTCCCGCCGGCCACGCGTCGCCGAGGTCTTGCAAAGGCTGCAACAGCGCTGACGAAGGTATGGATAGACAAGCGGCGTATGACTTCCTCAAATGCTTTTTAGAAAAGCGGAACGTTCAGGGTATAGATTGTAAAAAGAAGTTTGCTGAAATGCTTTTTAGAAAAGTGGAGCATTCAAGGTATAGACTGTAAAAAGGAGTTGCCTGATTTATTAGCGTATGGGGTAGCGAGAGGTTGTTTTGATAACCCAGATACAGTTTTTGAACACGAGGAATGGCGTAAATTTGGAGATAAAGACTATATTTGGGGTACTAATATCTTACTCCTGGCCAACATACGCAGTATAATGAAGCTGATCCTGACTCAACATCAACAGCTATTATTTAATGCACACTGGCAGGCCGTCTGTCAGGAGTCAGTAGCGATGGTTAGGGCACCAGTGACCTGCTACACGGGGTCACTGTTCAGGAGTTGATGGGTCTAGGGCCTTATTTTTGAACAGAAGCACAAGTGTTGATGGGGACAGAAAAGGCAAAGGAAGCAATGCGATTAGCTAGAAATTTGGTTTGTTTATCGATCAAGTAGCAAACGCCATACAGGCGGCCGGGGTGCCCGACTATCTCAAAGGCACTATACTAAAGCAGTGTGCTATACAGAATTGTAATCCGGCCACGCGTAACATCTTGGCTACATTACCAGGGACATGGACCATCGAGGAAGGACTAGAAAGAATGGCACAGGTACCGGTGGGGTCACAGGCAATGTTAGTTGAGGCAGTAAAGGAGTTAGGGAATAGTTTAAAGGAACATTCGCAGGCTACGCAGAGTCAGGTTTTGGCAGCCCTTGCTCCTTTGCAAACCTCCGCTGGCGTCACCGGACACACGAGACGGGACTGCAATGCCAACTCCGTGTGGTGCAGGAACTGTCAATCAGACACTCACAACGAAGCTGCCTGTTGTCGAACTGGATCGGGAAACGGACGACCCAGCGGGAAAAGCCGCCCCGCGCTGACACAAAAAGCGGCTGCCTATCCAGCAGCGCACAACCCCTTCCTCTCCGGCCAGCCACAAGTGGAAGCCTCGGACTGGACCTGGCAACAGCAGTAGATTGCACCCTATTGGACTTGAAACCTGTCAGAATTGCTACCGGCACACAGGGACCAGTCTGTATTAATGGACAACCGGTCGGAGCACTACTTATAGGGTGTTCATCTGCCACTATGCTGGGACTTAATGTTTTGGTTGGACTGATTGATAAGGACTTTTACGGAGAGATTCAAATTATGGCTCAGACGCTGTTTCTACCACTTTTCATAGCTAAAAGCACTAAGGTGGCACAGTCTGCCCATTGACTTGACTGTTTTATGTGGTGAGCAGTATCTTATGGCAGCCTTAACTCAGCAAAAAATAAAAACGGGGGAGAAGCAGGGGTCCACCACTATCGTATTGGAATGGATAGCCCCTCCGCTACAACCACGGCGGACAATACAGGAAAAGATTGCCACGCTAGCAGATCTGATCAGGAAGGGTCAATGCCATATCCTACAGGTGGATGGCACCCCGCCAAGCACAATATGGGTGCCAATAAAGCAAATCGACCTGGAATGGCACTTGCAGAATTCCGAGGAGCTACAAGCTGCACTGCTTAACGATGGAGCGGCGCTGGTAGCTAAGCCACTACCATCACCCATCCTGTCGTGGATGGAGAACCTGGGCTGGATAGTTAAGCCAATGCGGTCCAGACAACCGATCCCGCAGGCTCTCACGGCCTTCACCGATGCAGGCCGACGTTCCAGGACTGCTGCTGTAACTTGGAAAGATGGACAGGGATGGCAGCATCAAATCTTGCAGGCACAGCAAGGGGACTCTCTACAGACACTGGAACTTTTTGCTGTGGTCTGGGCATTCATCCGATGGAGGAATGTCCCATTGAATATAGTCACTGATTCTCTCTATGTTGCAGGAATAGCTAATCGCATTGAAGATGCGAGTCTGCGAGAATTGAAGAACCAACGCTTAACAGAGCTATTAGTTAGCCTGCAGCTTGCGATCGCGCAAAGAAGCAACCCGTATGCCGTGATTCACATCCGGAGCCACCAATGGGAAGAAGGGCTCGGAGAAGGCAATGCTAGGGCCAACCGCCTAGTTGCGGTCACAACTGAGCCCCCCCTAGCACCACATTGCCGGGCCCGAGAAGCTCACTCTATTTTTCACCAAAACGCGAAAGGACTGGCTCGAGCCTATAAACTGTCTATAGCTGAGGCCCGAGCCATTGTCAAGGCCTGCCCTATATGTAGCTATCATAATTCGGGTCTAGGACTCGGATGCGGGGTCAACCCTAGGGGGCTAAAGTCCAATGAGGTCTGGCAAATGGATGTTACCCATGTGCCCGCGTTAGGTCGATTGAAGTATTTGCATGTGACTGTAGACACTTATAGCCACATGATATGGGCCACCCCACAGCCAGGGGAAAAGGTACAGGACGTGCGTCGGCACCTGACTAGTTGCTTCGCCGTTTTAGGGGTGCCTGGCATGATCAAGACTGACAATGGCCCGGCCTACAGCAGTGGGACACTGAAGCACTTTATGCAATTATGGAATATTGTCCACCTCACTGGCATTCCCCATTCCCCCACCGGGCAGGCAGTAGTAGAAAGAGCCAATGGAACTTTAAAACATTACTTGGAGAAGTTTAAGGACATTGTAGACGCAAGAGAAAGGGTCCAAAAGGCTCTCTTTGTGCTTAATCATTTGTGTGTATTCGGGGACGGTAATGATCTACCTATAAAGATCTGCCTATTGTAAGGCATCATGCAGGATCTGAAACTCTCAAGCCACCACACATGAAAGTGTTGTATAAAGATGCAAAAACAGGACAATGGGTGGGTCCTGTGGAGGTGGTTTACGTAGGACATGGTTATGTCTGTGTTTCTACCACCACAGGTACCATTTGGGTTCCCAGACGATGGGTGAGGCCTGCTGTCAAACACACTGACAGCCACGGCCTCGCCTAATGACGACGAGGGACTCCACAGAAGGGCACTACTTTGCATCTGGCTATAGATCCGATAGTGCAACCGCTCATTTCTAAGATGGACATTCTTTAGCGAACTCGCCTTGTTAGTAACAGCTGTGGTTAAAGTTATGGTGTGCTGGGTTCTTTGGTCTAGATGCTCTGGGAAGCTGGATGGGGTTAAGTGGATGGCTTAAAAGTGTGTTACAAACAGGATTGTTGATCTTAATCATAATAGTGATAGTATTACTTTGCTTGAGCTGTGTGTTTTCTTGTATCAAAACTCTTTTTATGAGAATTGTTAATCAAGCTTATATCGCCCAAAATAAAAACGGGGGAATTGTGGGAGACTGGCTAGCTGAGAAGGGTCAGCTAGTCCAGCAAGAGCTCAATAACCACCGTACTCTGCTTATCTAGCTCCCAACAACAGTAAGGATGTTCTGGCCTTGAAAGCAGCTTTGGTCCAACAACAGAATGTCTATGATAAGGTAAACATGTAACCATAAGAAAGGAATTATGGGCGGAACTGTCTTTTTAGAACTAACCAATAATGAGCTCTCATTTTGCAACATGTATGAGCTAATTATGTGTGTGCATAAAAGAATGACAGTGTGTCTAAATAAATGAAGCTTGCTGATCACTCATATTGAGTGCTCATGTCTTTCCTCCGTCGCGACAAGAATGTACTTGTGTCTGAACTTTACAGAAGAACATACCAGAAGATCTAACAGAGGACCACACACCATAAATACAGCAAACAACCATGCTGAATAGCTTTCCTGCGTCCTTTGTGGTTTTCTTTTTTTATCTACCCTTATGACTTTTGTATTATTTGCATATTTGCAAATATGCAATGTTGCAGCATTGAAACTTGAAGGCAAAAGAGGAAATTGAGTTTTCCTCAACACTTTTGTAAAAAGCTGTTTATGGAACTCATTGGGACGGACCAATCTACCTGCTCAAGTAGGGCTACTTAGAGCTGGTAGCTCAGGCCCATGCCTAGATGGCTTTTGAATATCCCCAAAGAGGGGTACTCCACAACCTCTCTGGGAAATCTGTGCCAGTGCTCAGTCACTCTCAGAGTGAAAAAGTGTTTCCTGATTCTGTCCTGATTCTATATCTATAAATGTATAGAAATACCTGATGAAATGGGATGAGGGTCTTTTCAGTGGTGCCTAGTGGCAGGTTGCCCAGGTGTGGCGGTGTGCTCTCCCTGTTTTGCCCCCCCCCGCCTCTCGGCTCCTGCCTGGCCTTGGCCACCACGGCCATCACAACAGCAGCTGTGATAACTTGCACCCGGTCTCTGGGGGATGGCTGGCAGCATAGTCAAAATACTGTCTGGAGTGGGGACCTCACAATTCTGTTGCCATGAAAATATGACTATAGGTCAATTATCTTACTGTATAAATAGTGAACAGCCCAAGAGCCCCTTTGAGCTCTGCTGTATGGCAGCAGGCTGCATGCTGATCTCCCCTTTGGTGAGGACGCTCGCTTAAAGTTCTGCTCCTCGTGGTTGAGAGATTCCTTGCTGCAACAGATTCTTGGTAAGTGACTAATAGCATGCTAAACTTTGAAATCTTAGCTAATTAATACAAAGGATTGATTGCGCATATGTGATCCATTAGACATAAACCGCTGACCAAGTCTGGGACTAGGACTGGATCCAGCCGCACCTAGACTCCTCTCTGAGAAGGAGTTTAGAAAGCCAGGGGGTCCTTTCTGAACCTCGTGACTCAACGGGAGGGTCTCCCTGACAGCTTGTCTGACCCTGTCCTCTGTGCAGTAAATAATAGAGTGTACCCTGACATCGAATCTCGTAAAACACTATCGCATTTACCACTGGTTTTATCACGCTTTCTACTGGTTTTGTTAAATCACTGTTTCACATTAATAAATATTTCATTGCTTCACTCTAACTAGTGAAGTTAATCACTCCGTCCGCGACACCAGGGAAGTTGGGGATGCCCCATCCCTGGAAGTGTTTAAGGCCAGGCTGGATGGGGCTTTGAGCAATCTGGTCTGGTGGGAGGTATCCCTGCCCATGGCAGCGGGGTTGGAGCTTGATGACCTTTAAGGTCCCTTCCAACACTAACCATTCTATGATTCTATTCCACAAGGGCACATACTGGCCACCAGAACTCCCAGACTGTTTCCTGAACTGTTGCTTCCCAGCCAGCAGTCCTCCAGCTTGTATTGGTGTTTGGAAATTTTCCTCCTGAGGTGTAGGCCTTCGCATTGGAAGGCAAAGCTACTTTCCATTTAGTTTGCCTTCTTTTTTCCCACGGTCAAGTTCTGAGTTCTTTGTTTCATTTTGTATGCCTCTCTCTCATATCTGAGACTATAACAGGAGCAAGAGCTTTTGAGGAAGTCACAGCTCTGCAGACCCCTCCAGGAACCAGCTGTTGCTGGAAGTGCTCCCGCCATCAGCTGCAGACCTATTTCTGCAGCACCCAAGAGCTGGAGGAGGGTGCAGTGCTTGAAAGACAGGTAGGGCCAGGGCAGAACGGAAGGAGTGGGGTTAAATCCAGTCAGGTCTGTTGTTGTTGGCTGCAAGGCAAGGCTCTTCTCAAGAATAGTCTGGGCTGACTTTCCTGGAAAGGGACACAGAGATGGTGTGGCAGTAGCAGAGTATCTCAAAAGCACACACAAAAACCATGAACATGTTCTAATCTTCTTCCATTCTTCTTAGTATCTCCTACATTCAGAAAGTGACAGGGAAAGAGGTTTAGTTTTGAGTGTTTTTTGAAGAAGCACAATGAGCATTGAAGAAATTAAAATTTTAGCATGGAAAGGAAGAAGTGAATTGCATTTGGTTACCTCATATTGTTCAGGGAGTGTCAGAGCAATATTGCAGCAGGACATAACAGTCAATCAATTGTATCTGAGAAGAGAGCGATGCTGTACCAGGAACTGCACTGCCAAGATGATTTTTCTCAGAATTTGATGAAAAATTTCTTTTCTGCATTCCTAGGTCCTGCATTGGCTCCATGTGAATAAACATACATGTTCTTATCCTGAGGACTGAGCATTCATTTCTGTATTTGGAAGTGTAGAATTTCATGGAAGTGCATTTGCATATATGTGTCCATATGCAAATGCAGCCATATACTTGTGCACATGCACACGTTGCCCTCGGTGTCCTACATAGAAGCTGGAGATATGACGTCAGTTATCCCCAGACTTTGCCCTGATTAACACATTTGACTCTATGGAAGAATCGCTGCAGTGCATTAATCTAAAAGCCATTCAACCCAGCAGACTGCCTGTAAGGCCAATGCCAGATAGCTTGCAAAGGCTATAAATACAAAACAAATGCTAATTTCTTCTGTTACTACCTGTCATAGGTAGCCCCAGCTGGTAACTAGGACCATGCAGCTGCTCACACACTGTGCCCCTTCCTCCTCCCCTCCCAAGTAGGGTAGGGAAAAGAGAGAGAAAAGGAGGGGAAAGGAAAAAACCCTTATGAGTTGAGATAAAGACAGTTTAATAGGACAGTAATGGAAGAGGAGAATAACAATAACAATAGTAACTGAATATACAAAATAAAATCATACAAATTGCTCTCACTACCTAAAGATCAGTTGCCTAGCCCTTCCTGAACAATGATCATGGATCTCTGCCACCTGTCCAATCTCCATTTGTATACTGAGCATGATGTCTATGATACAGAACATCCCCTAGTTGACTTACCCAGTTTATACTCCCTCTCAGCTTCTATGGGAAGCTGAAAAAGTCCTTCACTAATATAAACATTACCTAGCAACTACTAAAATAATATGTGTATCAACATTCCTCAACATTCTTCTCATACCAAATCCCAAACACAGCAGCAACTAAAAGAAAATGAACTCTAACCTAGCTGAAACCAGAACACTAGTCTCCTTCCTTGTAGGCTTCAGAAGTTCAGGGACTTCCACTCTTTTTAATTCAGTACTTCTAGTTGTCCTCTCCATGTTGAAGGTTGTGACTTACTGTTTATCTTAAATATCTAGTTTCCTAAGATCACCTATAGTGTCTCCAGGAAATCTATGACCGATAACATTTCTGCCTTGGTAGAAATGTTGAATGGGATGGTTCTGTCCACAGGAGAACATAATGTCCACCGGACCCTTTAAGAGAAAAGTCACTTTCTTGACAGATGTATCCCAGAACCAGCTCTCCTTGCCAATAAAGCCATGGACACAGCCTCTTGTAAATGTGTGATGAAATCAGGTGGACATGCTGGGAGCTAGACTCCCGAAAAAGGAAATGATGTTAAAGTACAAATGGAGATTTTGGGGTGCCAAGAAGAATTATGCTGGAAGGGTCAGGGTAGTTTCTTCTGGAAAGAAGCAGTGTAGACCTTCAGGCAAGTAAGAAGAATTATGCTGGAAGGGTCAGGGTAGAAAGAAGCAGCATAGACCTTTAGGCAAGGGCTGAAGGAATTAAAACCACCATGCATGCACAAATCACCTGCTAGTTCCCCGCTAAAATGTGTCTTCATCTGCCTAGGGCACTTTTGTAGAGGAAAGGGGGACTCCCTCTCTTCTCATTTCTTTCGAAACAGAACTCAAGGAGAGGTTTTCAGTGTGATTTCATGGAAGACAGACAGTCTAACCATGCTCTCTAACATGTCACAAGCAGTACTGGAGCGCCTCCTGCAAGTTTTTGGAGGGGATGCACCAAGACAGGGGAAGAAAAAACAAAGGCAGAACTGAACTTTTAAATGGAACAAATCCAAGCATGTGGCTTGTGGGAGACCATGAGAACAGGTGTGTTTCTGTGGCCACCCAAATGGAAGAAGGCTGTTTAACTGCATCTGAGATGTCAGTGACAAACAGGGTGTGGTGTCACTGCTCTGGGAAAATTTGGCAGCAAGAAAAGGATGTGGGAGAGGCATCTGTATCTACCCTGCCTCTAGCAGGAGGTATTTAGAGCTTTGTGAAAGAATCATAAAATCATAGAATCATCTAGGTTGGAAGTGACCTTTAAGATCATCAAGTCGAACCACCAACCCAAAACTGACAAAAACACCACTAAACTGTGTCCCGAAGCACCACATCTACCCGTCTTTTAAATACCTCCAGGGATGGTGATTCCACCACTTCCCTGGGTAGCCTGTTCCAGTGTTTGATAACACTTTTGGTGAAGAAGCTTTTCCCCATATCCATCCTAAACCTCCCCTGCTGCAACTTGAGGCCGTTCCTCTTGTACCATTGCCTCTTACTTTCCTTTTGTGTCTTAGAACTGGATTCAATGGTTCAGAAACTGCTCCATAATTCCAGGGAACCATTAATCAAATCATTAAAGTAAGATAGGAATCAAATTAAAAGCCAAGTTTAGTCAACTATAGCTAGATGTTTTCCTACCTTTGAACTCAGCCAAAGACATATAAATAAATCAAAAGTCAAAAGCCAACTCAGTGATCAAATAATCTAGTTCACTAGATCAAAGAAATGGAGAAAAAAAAGTGCATATAAGCAGGAAAAAAACTCCCAAGACCCTTATAGAAATGGCACTCAAACAAGAAATATTAAAAATCAAATATCTAAATAAATAAACAACTTCAGTACATCAAGGTAGGGTCCATTAAACCACCATCAACTCAACCAAAATAACTTGATCTATTCATAATCATAGACTGATTTATTTGGCATGAGAACACAAATACTTGAAGGTCCAGAGAGAGTTAGGAAATGTAGAATGAAATTAAATTGAAAAAAAATATGAATGAAAGTAAATTGAAAACCCAGAGGCAACCAGTCGCCAGACAGTCTTTAAAATTTTAAATATTTAAATATTTCACCCTAACTTTCATGGTGCTTGTTAAATGACAGGCCAGTAATCGGGTCCTTTAAGTGAGAACAGCTCTAACAGCTCAAAAGTAACAATGTTCTTTTTTGTCAAGTTTCAAAAATATTTTAGTGAGAGATCAATACTACCCTATCTGCCAAAAAAGCAATGCTGATAGTGTTGTTTTTAGTGTATAGCAACCTCTCTGGAACAGTATTAGATTGGTAAAAAGTAGAACAGTGTAGAGGAAAAGGAAAATAAAATCCAGCTCTTCAAACCACATGAAAGATGAGACATCACCTGGCACTGAAAAAAGCAAGTGTTTTTGTAGAACTGTCTGTCACTGTGTGGACTACGTACCACAGTGACTGAAAAAGACTGAACCGCTACACACAAATTGTCTCATTTGAAGACCTCTCTTGCAGATGCAGACATGGTGCCCTACATAGTCTTTTTCCTCAGACAATTGTATGCACATACACACATTTCTGATTCCCAGAAAGACTCAGGGAACAGAAAGACCTTTCTATGCAAGACCATTTTCCCCAACATTCAACATCACATCTTGGATCTTGTAAGCATGTCATTTTAGACATCTGATTATCAGTTCAAGTTGAGCAAGTGGGGATTAACCTACTGGATTTAGATGTTTCCATTTAAGCTTAGCATTGTGTTCTTCCCTTTGTCTCACAGCACAGAGGAGGTAAGATTCGTTCACACTTTTTTGGTAAGAACAAAGATCCTTTTAACTTCTTATCCAACAGTGGCCAGAAGCAGAGGCATGAAGAACAAGAACAGGTGATTAGGAAGGATACTTCCCACTAGTAATCTCCCAGCTACTAAATGTCAGAACAAGGACTTTGAATCATATGTCGTTCCTTTGCATTTACCATTCACAAGTTTATTCAGGAGCTTTTGTTCACCATTTTGGCCTTCTCCCACCTTTGCTTGACATACTGCTTTGTCAAAATGAACCAATCCTGAGCTTTAAGGAGCTAATGTCTGAAAATGAAGCAACTCTCCTAGACCTTTCCTTTCTCCAGGACCATAACCCATGGGATTCTTTCAAGCAGATCCCTCAAGAACCCAAATTCTGCTCTCCTGAAGTCCAGGGCTCCAGTACTGCTTTTTGCATTGCTCTCTTCTCTCTGGTTGCTGAGCTAAAACACTGCATTATCACTGCAGTCAAGGATGCCCCTAACCTTCACATCTACCACTAATTCTTCCTCATTTGCAAGTAGGTGGGCCAGCTCATCAGTCACTTGTGTCAGGAAGTTTTCATCAGCACACTCTAGAAAAAACTGCTTGACTGGTTCTGCGCTGCTGCACTGTCCTGCTGACAGACATTTCACACAGTTCAAGTTCCCATTGAGGACGGGGGCCAGTGAATGTAAGGCTTCTTTCAATTGTCTGAAGATTATTTCTTCCTGGTCAGGTTATCTGTAGCAGTCACCCACCAGTGTCACCCATACTAAACTGCAATCTAATCCTGACCCATACACTATCAGCTGGTTCATTACACGTCCCAAAGCATGTATTTCAGCTGCTTCCTCACAGGAAGGGCAATTCCTCCTCCTTGCCTTCATAGCCTAATCATAGAATCATAAAACCACAGAATGGTTAGAGCGGGAATGGACCTTAAAGATCATCTAGATGATCTTTAGAGGATGCAGAGAAGGCAGAGTTGATGAATGCTTTCTTTACTTCAGTCTTTACTGCTCAGTTCAGCCCTCAGGAGTCCCAGATTTTGGAGGTGACAGAGAAAGTCGGGATGAAGAAGACTTCCCCTTGGTGAGGAAGATCAAGTTAGAAAACAGTTAAGTAAACTGGGTATATGCAAGTCCATTGGTCCTGATAGGATGCACCTGCAAGTGCTGAGGAAGCTGGCAGAAGTCATTGCTGGGCCAGCCTCCATCATCTTTGAAAGGTTCTGGAGACTAGGCAAGGTGTCTGAGAACTGGAGGAAAGCCAGTGTTACCCCAGTCTTCAAAAAGGGCAAGAAGGAGGACCCAGGAGACTACAGGCTAGTCAACCTCACCTCCATCCCTGGAAGGATGATGGAACGACTTATTCTGGGCATCATCTCAAAGCATATGGAGGAAAATAAAGCTATCAAAAGTAGTCAAGGTGGATGCACCAAGGGGAAATAATGTCTGACTAACCTGATAGCCTTCTATGATGGCATGACTGGTTGGACAAATGAGGGGAAGGCGGTGGATGTTGTCTACCTTGACTTCAGCAAGGCTTTTGACACCATTTCCCACAGCATCCTCATTGCTAAGCTTAGGAACTGTGGGGTAGATGAATGGACAGTTAAGTGGATTGAAAACTGGCTGAAAGACAGAGCTCAGAGGGTCGTGATTAGTGGCACAATAACTACTTGGAGGTCTGTAACAAGTGGTGTTCCCCAGGGGTCAGTACTGGGTCCAGTCCTCTTTAATATATTCATCAATGACCTGGATGAAGGGATGGAATATACACCTTCAGCAAGTTTGCTGATGATACAAAACTGGGAGGAGTGGTTGACACACCAGAAGGCTGTGTCACCATACAGTGAGATCTGGACAAGCTGGAGAGTTAGGTGGAGAGGGACCTGATGAAATTCAACAAGGGCAAGTGTAGGGTGTTGCACCTGGGGAGGGATAACCCCCTGCACCAATACAGGTTGGGGACTGACCTGCTGGAGAGCAGCTCTGCGGAAAAAGACCTAGGAGTCCTGAGCCAAAAATGTGTCCTTGTGGCCAAGAAGGCCAATGGCATCCAGGGGTGCATCAAGAAGAGTGTGCCCTGGTGAGGCCCCATCTGAAGCACTGTGTCCAGTTCTGGGCTCCCCAGTTCAAGAAGGACAGGAAACTGCTGGAGAGGGTAGAGCAGAGGGCCACAAAGATGATGAGGGGCCTATAACATCTCTCTCATAAGGAAAGGCTGAGGGACTTGGGTCTCTTTAGTCTGGAGTAGAGAAGACTGAACGGGGATCTGATCAACGCCTATAAATCCTTCAAGGGTGGGTGTCAAAAGGATGGGGCCAGTCTATTTTCAGTGGCACCCAGTGAGGTAACAGGCACAAACTTGAACATAGGAAGTTCCATCTAAACATGAGGAGGAATTTCTTTACTTTGAGGGTGGCAGAGCCCTGGAATAGGCTGCCCAGAGAGGTGGTGAAGTCTCGTTATCTGGAGACATTCAAAAACCACCTGGACATGTTCCTGTGCAACCTGCTCTGAGTGGATCCGCTTTGGCAGGGGGGTTGGACTAGATGACCTCCAGAGGTCCCTTCCAACCCCATATCATTTTGTGATTCTGTGATTCTGTGATCTAGTTCCAACCCCTGTGCCCTGGTCCCACCAGACCAGGTTGCTCAAAGCCCCATCCAACCTGGCCTTGAACACCTCCAGGGATGGGGCAGCCACAACTTCTCTGGGCAACCTGTTCCAATGTCTCACCACACCCAGAGTATAAGAATTTCTTCCTAATATCTAATCTAAATCTCCCCTCTTTCAGTTTAAAGCCATTACCCTTCGTCCTATCACTCCAATCCCTGATGAGTCCCATCCCAGCTTTCCTGGAGCCCCTTTACTTACTGAAATATAAGGTCACCCTGGAACCTTCTTTTCTTGAGGCTGAACAACTCCAACTATCTCAGCTTGCCTTAATAGGAGAGGTGCTCCAGCGCTCTGATCATCTTTGTGGCCTGCTCTGGACACTCTCCAACACGTCCGTGTCCTTCTTATGCTGGGGGCTCCAGAGCTGGACACAGTACTCCATGTGGGGTCTCAGGAGAGCAGAGGGGCAGAATCACCTCCCTCAACCTGCTGACCACACTTCTTTTGACGCAGTCCGGGATGTGGTTGCCTTTCTAGGCAGCCAAGTGCACACTACTGGCTCACGTTGAGATTCTTATCCACCATCCACCCCCAAGTCCTTCTCTTCATGGCTGCTCTCAATCCAGTCTGGCTTCATCCACTATAGTACTTCTGGAAGCTATCCCACCACACCTCCATGATCCCAAAGCTCTGCAACCAAGCAATTGAGTTAAAACTGGGACATGTTGGAGAGGCACCCAGGCAATGTGCACTAACCTGCACTTCACCATGCATTTCAGTTTTTGGGTCATGTGAGCTATCCCATCACTTGTCTATGATTGACCTGAGATCATAGCCCTGAAACTACTAGCAGAGCTCTAATTTCTCTAGCTTGTTCCTCATACTGGCTGAGTTTATGCACAGGCACTTTAAAGAGGCACCCAGCCATGCTAATTTCCGGGAAACTGTAAGAGGACTTTCTTTTTCCCCATAGATACTTCCTTATTTACAGACACACGCTTGAAGTGCACTCCTTTCAGTCCGTTTTTTTAAATGAAGTCTGTCCTGTTCATATCACTCCTCAGATGTTTTATATCAACCCTTCATACCACTTTCTCACCTGATTATTGATCATCCTTTTCCTCCTCTGTTGTTCCTAATTTAAAGCTCTTCTTACCAGGTTGGCCAGCCTGTTGCCAAAGATATTTTTGTCTCATTTAGTCAGGTGGATCCCAGCTCTTCCAAACAGTTCTCAGACCTCAGAAAGAGTCCCATAGTCATAGAAACAAAGTCCCTTTTGCCAATGCCAACTGTGCAAACAACAGTTGACCAGAAGGATCCATCCACTGCTCCTTCTCACCACCCTCACCACCTCACCTGGCCCCTTACGCCCTTGACCATCACCCCCAGAGCCTGCTTGCTACTTTCCAGGGGTCCTCTGGCGGTATCATTAATGCCCACATGGAACAGCAGCAGGGGATAATAGTCTGAAGGTGTAATAAGGTTTGCGAGCCTTTAAACAATGTCCCCACTCCCAATTCCATGGCAAGGAGTAAACCTTGCTAGATGACAGGTCCAGCTGTCAGAGGGCTTTTGTTCCTTGCGAGAGGGAGCCATTCATTACTAACACTCACCACTTTTTCGGGTGGCTCATGGTCAATGGGCTTGTTTGACAGGTTTCCTAACCCCTCATTTGCTATGAGAGCACTGAATCTATTCTGTAGTTGCAAATCTTCAGGTGAAGCAATATCCTTCCTGTTGGTGCCAGAAGTCACAAGCTCCCAGCCTTTGTCATCATGGGAACCTCCATTTCCCATCAGCACTAAAAGAACTGATTTTTTTTTCCTGTTTTTTGTCTATCTTAATGCCATGAGACTTCTTAGAAGTGTCATGTTTTCACTTATAATTCAAACTTTTTGGTATTATTTTATGCCCTCCTTGAAAGCCACATCATGTTTCTTCATGTGGTATGTTAGGTCAGAAACCACTTGAGAAGTCATGTGACTGCCTGTGTAATTCAAAATTCTGTGTAGTGAAAAAGAAGAAAGAGACAGTTTTTGTAATGAAATGTATCACTGTGCTTGGGGACTGGAGTACCACAATGATATAAACAACATAGGGCCCTGTACAAAAACCCAAAGAATGAAAAAAGACAATATATTTCAGGGAAGAAAGGAGGTAGGTGACTAAAATGATTAAGGAGAAATATAGAACTTTCTTTTCTTATTTCTATGTATTCTGTAAACATAAAGCTCACAGGGTTTCTAAAACACAGAATAAAGGCAGAACCTGGAAATTCTGTACTCAATCAATCATTGAACTATTCAATTATTGTTTTTCCATTTCCAGTTTCAGAAGAAAATATGATTCTGGATATCCTCATGGGGCTGTACATGTGTATAATTAGAATATATATCCGTGTTTTCATCTCCTGTTTTCACAACACTTTTGAATACCATGAAGAAAGCGTTATTTATTGGCGTAAGTATTAGCAGTGTGTGGACAGATAAGCTTGTATTTGGAAGTGGGACCGATCTCACAGTTGAACCAAGTAAGTACCATTATTTTATTTCTACAAATTATGTTAAAATTAAGATGGGGAAGGACAAAGAAATCTAATGGTTTGGGTTCACCGTAAGAATTTTCTGCTGCAATAATCCCTAGAGCGCACTCTCTTCAGCCAGGGTTTCCAGCTAAATCCTCAGCTTGTGTCTGCTTAGGAAGGCTTCACAGGAACAACTGGGCTACCTCTGTATATCACCATTACTCCATGATCCCCAAACAGCTGGTGTGGACTGCTTAACATGTCATAATTGATTCCTAGTCTGAATAGCACTCTTGCCCAAATTTACTGTGAAGTGCCCTATCCTCCAGTGGATTTTCACTGTCTCATTTTGAGCAAGAATGCACAGCTCAGTGAAGAGCTGACAGTTAAGAGCTGGAGGAAAGTTTTGAGAGAGATCTTTAGCTCTCTGATATGAGCATACTCGTAGTGCCACCAGGCTAGTAATTCCACTGGCATAAAGACAGAGGAGGAAAGATGTTAAATATCCTTGGGCTTAAAGTTGTACAACTGCCTTGTATCCAAGACCACTTATAATGTATGAAAATTGGCTACCAAGTTGCCTAGGCTTTGAAAACAGACATGGTCAGTAGGGATTGTAACAAGCCTTAGATCTTCGTATCTTCATTTGGAATTTCATGATGTACAAAAAAGGTGGATGTCACCTAAGCTTTTCTGTGGGAGTGTGAATGTTAGGGCAGCAGAGGTGTTTGTTAAGTTGACATTTAGTTAGGCATCCAGGTGCCTAACTTACAACTTGTTACAATGCTTTCAGAGGTCTGCATGTCTTTAAAGTGCTGCAAAATGTACCATGTCATTTTACATACCTAAAACATCCTTGCATGGTACATAAAGGGCTGTTTTGGAACAATTTAATTCTACTTCCAATTCCAAAGGGACAAAGGAATGCAACGTTATTTTTCTGAAGAAAGATCTGTTCTTTCCAACCAGTGAATCCTCAGTTGCAAATGTAGGACCAGAAGAAAATGCCAGATTCCACTATTTTAACATCAGTCTATATTGATTTGGAGATGATATTTGTCAAAAAAAAAAAGAGGCAAAATATCCCATAAACAATAGTAGAATTTGGCAAGAAAAAAACAATCAACAAAACAAGCTGGCAGGTGGAAGACGTTGCCACTTCAGACGTGCAGAATTGTTGATATAATACTCTTGTTTCTCACATAAAGGGTCTCATTTTTTTTTTTAAATAGCTTAGCATGCTGGTTTGTCTCCTGACAAGAACAGATTTGTTTCTAATCAGCTGAAGGTAGCATGTGAGTCATTGGCTGCAACAAGTTATTCTTGGTTTAAGAAAACTTTTACAGTTTATTACTCAAATTTCTAAAATTACTTAATTGGGTTTCCCACAATTTGGGTTAGAGAACAACTCATTTGACAAGAGAAAGGTATTAGCCTCATCCTCAGCCTCTACCCTGAAATGTTTTAAATCATTCTTTCTCTGTTTTTCCTGCTTAACTAGTCTCTTTGACATCCTGATGCAATATTACATGAAACTTCAGTTGAGTGAAGTTCACATGCTGATCAATAATTTCTCTTTTTGTAGTTAAGGATAGGATGAGATTTTCAGAGATGCATAGACTTTAGGATTATGTTTGACAGTAAACAATGTTAGGCCGCAAGCATCTACATCACTCGTCTGTTGAAATACTTAATAAGTTGAAGCCAAAGGTTCCAGAATTTGCACAACCTGTCCCCTTTGTTGCTAAAGTTGGATTTCTTTGGGAGATACTAATATGCATTTTAGATGTTAAGAAGAGACATACTTTATCAACTGAATCTTTTGAGAATCTCCAAACACAAAATGTAGAAAACATGTATTAGTAGTCACTATAGGATATTCAATGCATATGCTCCTCTTGAAGGCTCAGTTAAGGACAGATAAGCTTTTTGTGTTGGTTTGGTTTTGTTTATTCTAGAGAAAAACTTTCATTAAGAAAAGTAGACCCCACAGCATTAAGGAATTTGTAAGATTAAAGGGAAAAAGAAGTACAACTTTTTGTGCTAATAAAATGCTGCTGCCAAAAGATAACCTAAAAATCCCTCCCAAAAGCAGTGGGAAGAATTCATGGATGTATTTTTAGGTAATGCAAAATGATGGGACTCAATTGAGACTTCTGGGGTCTGACAAAGAAACAATTCTTTATTAACTAGAATTGTTCATGTGTTCTTGTTGAGGAGCAACCCAGTAAGTTTTGCCAGAGAAGCAGCTTGGTAGTGTACTGGCTGTTTGGAAATACTGGAGATCAGAAAACATGAAAAACCTCTAAAGATCTTATTAGATAACAAAGAATGCACAGGAACAACAGGCTCTGTCAAAACCATACTACAGCACCTGGAAAGGAAATGTATGCAGAAGAAATAGCAAAATGAGCCCTTTTTGATTTACACATTTTAACTGTGTGTAACTGCTGCTCTTGTCTTTGGGAAGGGGACTCAACTGACTGTGGAGCCAAGTAAGTATTCTTTATGTATTAACCTCTTCTGAGTTGCTATTGTTTGAATTTTCACTTTTTTTCCTTTTCTTCCTCCTAAAATCGAGGCAGCCACTCCTCCATGATTTAAAGTCATGAGGGGAGACCTTATCAACGCCTACAAGTATCTCAAGGGAGGGTTGAAGGAGGAGGGAGCCAGACTCTTTTCAGTGGTTCCCAGTGAGAGGACGAGGGGCAACGGGCACAAGTTGGAACATAAGAGGTTCCACTCAAATATGAGGAGAAACTTCTTCACGGTGAGGGTGACAGAGCCCTGGAACAGGCTGCCCAGGGAGGGTGTGGAGTCCCCTTCCTTGGAGATTTTCAAGACCTGCCTGGATGCAGTCCTGAGTAACATGCTCTAGTTCTAGGCAATCCTGCTTCAGCAGGAGAGTTGGACTAGATGATCTCTATGGTCCCTTCCAACTCTAAAAAATTCAGTGAAATTCAGTGAAAAGTCACTAATTAGACTTTAGGCTTTCTATGCCTAACCTTTTGGTATGCAATTAGATAATTTAAGTATAAAAAACATGCTGGTTGCACCTCTTGGGAGTTGCCAAAGAATTTGGACTCCACCAAGGCAAGTCCTGGCTGCTATCATAATGAATTTCTTTGGGACCTAACATTTATCTGCTTACTGAGGCATCCTAATAAGCTTTTCATTGTAATTGTTAGGTTTCAAAGCCATGCTTGGACAGTAGTGAAAGGAGCTAAAGTTCCTGTGGCTATTGACATTGATAAATTCCTAAGAATTTCCATTCTGTGAGAGTTAGAAAGACAGCACTGAGGGGAGAGGATAACATACAAAAGCATTACATGTAATCTTATGCAATATTTCTGTACTAGTTTAATCTTACTACATTGTTCAGAGTTTGAGTTAAACTGAATAGGTCAAATGATTCCTATTTGGCATCTCTTTGCTGTAGGTGTTGACAAGCATGGAGTGGTGTCTGGTTTATTAGTAGAGCTAACCCATGCAAAATTCAAGGCCTAATGCACCTCTCTGTAGCAAAGAGGCCCATCAGGATGCTCCTGTCAAATTGGACATGTAAATATTTTTGATATGTGTCATAGCCTTTCCTAAGCTGAGCCCTTTTTGATAAGGAAGCATACTAGATTATTCCCTTCAGTTCCATGTTTTTATTATAATTCATGTTGCTGATCTTGTTCTGACATTGGTATTTGGAATCACCCTGGTTTCTTCACCTGAGGACAAAGATATTTCATTTTTTAAAAAATCATGGTATCATAATGTTTTTTTGGCTACTAAATTATTTTGAGGCCACTATTTTGAGGTTCCTGAAAAGACATGCCCTTCAAGTTTAAGCAATCTTATTTCATTACTTGTGTGTCTTACAAGAAATTATCAGAGAAGGCTGCTGCTATATATGTACGTTGAAATTCAGGCTTTTGCAGTTGTCAAGTCTTTGTCATTCATATACGTTGTTTGGAATTGGGAATTCAACTCTGAAATTATTTCAAAACAGAAAAAATACATCTGAAGGTTTCAGAGTAAGTCTTTTGAAAGATGCACAAGAGAGCAAGGATACCAAATCCTGTGAAAACTTGTCAACATCTTTCAAGTTCTTTCAAAATCCCCGTTCTAAGGCATATTTTTCATACCTTGATGTTTGTTGGTGACCTAGGGAACTATCACTGCATGTTATTACACTAACCTAAGGAAGATTGTAAGAAGATCCGTCCATAGATATCAGGTTCCTAGACCTTGGGATGTTCTTCCGTCAAATCAGTTTATTTTACTGCATTATATTAACTGCCCCCGAACCTGTGGGACTAACAATATGGCACAGCACATAGATGAGAAAGGTCACAGTTTTTGGAACAGGCACAAGAATTTTTGCTGAACTAAGTACCAATCCTATTCTCTTTTCATTTTCTCCAGACTAGGTTGTGAGGTTTTACACCATGTGCAATGTCTAGTGGGGAAAACCTCCCCCACAATTGAAAGTTCTTGACCTTATCAGATACTTCTGGAGAAGTGGAGACATGCAATTTACAGATTTCTGATTGCTTGCCTCCTACTTTCCCATCTTAGAGACAAAAATCCTTCTTATCTGAGCATTTGTTATGGAAAAGATCAACCTTGTCTCCTACTCCAGCAACATCACTTTATTTCTGCAAGTAATGTCGTTCACTGGAGTAACCTTGCACAACAGTGAAGCAACAAGCTGACTTCTCTTTGCCTTATCACTCTTGCTATGGTTTGAACATCTAGCCACATCAGAAGATGATTTGGGGGAGTGGAGGGAGAACAAAGAAAAAGCAGTTATTCCCTCATGTTTCATGAATATGCAAGACATTCCTTGATAGAAGTGTTGTTTTTTGGAATTAAATTGTTGAGAAAATAATTTAACTCTTGGAGTGGCATGCATAAAAGTTCTCTTCTCATTTGCAGGTCCCTTATAAAATAAAGAATTCACATACAGGCATGAGCTTTGGCAAAAAGAAACTTAGAATCCTGTGGAATTAAAGCTCCTATAAAAAAAGAAAAACCTACTCTAATACATTCTTTCTGACTTTGATCTGATCTTTTGGAAGTAGCAGCAAGAAATAATGACAAAAAATCAGTTAGTCATTGACAATGGTAGAAATTAGTCATAGCTGGAGTACATATAATCTTTATGTGACTTAGCACTCAGGCAAGCTTGCAATAAAATCAAATCATGCCCAAATAATGCTTTTTTTCTACAGACAATCAAAAAAGTTCTAACCCAGAAGTTATTGTGATGAAATCAAAGAAATGGAAAGATGACAGCAAAGGGAAAGCAGCTTGTTTGGCAAGGAATTTCTATACAAAGGACATCAGCTTGGAGATGTCTCCTAATGAGGTCGTATATGAACCAAGTACATCCATTTTGACATCAGAGTACTTCTACGATACTATTAAGGTGGTTGATGTAACAAAAGATCAAAAGGTGACCTGCAGCGCCAAATTCGACGACAAGACTATTACAGATAACATCACATTGTCAGGTACAATTTTGTGGTACAGCTGCCACTTAGTTCTGGAGGCAGTGTCTTCTAGCACTTGCTATTCTGTTGGCAGGCGTTTCTCTGGGTAATCATGTGAAACAGGAAAGACATCTGGTACTTAAACAGGTAGAGCTGAAAGATATTTAAAAGCATCTAAAATAAATAATCTTAACTGTTTAACAACTTGGAGTTACTTTTTTGGGAGGAAAAAAAAGACAATTTTTTTTTTTTTTAATGTTTGTTCACTTATGACTGAATACTTCACCGCAGAGCAGCAAACCTCCTAGAGCTCAGCCTGAAATAGGCTTTCTAAAAACAATAAAAAGTTAAAGTGGTGGTGTGGTTTTGGGTTTGGTTTTTTTTTTTTCCTATATGACTTTTTATATTTTGGGGAATTGTTTTTGTCATCAGCTCCTCAAATTAATGTTAGAATTAGTGACCGGTCATCTGAGCTTCAGACTGTCCTGCCCACATGTTCCTATGGGAAGGGTCATATGAACATTTTGTTTATTCCTTTTTAAAATCCGGATATAGTTTATAATGCCTTTTCTTTATCATGCTACAGAGGAGGCTGAAGAACAAGGAACAGTGAAGGTTTGCAACACCACAGACACCTCTGTACAAGGTTAGTTACCTAAACAGTTTGTGAAGTTATATTACTATGTTGGGGATAAATGCATGGAAATGCATTTTGTTGGGGCACAGGCATCAGAATGCAACATATTCATCAAGCACAACCTGCTTTTTAAGGGTATCTAGTTTCATAATCGACTTCAACAGGAAGCGCTATCCAATCTAGAGAGACATCCTCCTCCCCTTTTGTTCCTGTTTCTCTATCATCTTTTCCTTTGCTGCTGTTTCTTTCCCTGAAACTATTACTTGTGGTTTTTTCCACTTTCTGCCAATATCACAATGTCCAAATCTAGACCCTGATCTCTCCTATCTTTTCTCTATTACTAAGCAGATACCAAAGTGGAGAAAGCAAACATGCTGTCTATGGCTGTATTGGGTTTGAGAGTCCTGCTGGCAAAAAGTATCGCCTTCAATACACTCATGAGTATCAAGTTGTTTCTTTTCTGAGGTAAGGAAGCACATTGCTTGATCTGTAGAAATACTGGTAGTACATGCCAGGAATGATTGCCTCTATATCTCTAACTGCACAAACAATGATACCTGTTTATCTGCTCCTGTTTCCTTTAAATAACTCTTGTAAATTTCTGGAGAAAAATCCAACAATGAGGACAACCGCCCTTAAAAAAAACCCAAAAAAAACCAACCCAGAAAAACAACTACCACCCTTCCTCTGAAATAACTAATAAAAAAGCCCCCTTCTATATCCAAAGCTCAGCTCTTGGTGGTTGGTCCCCAAAGTTTTGCAGAAAACTTACTTTGCGAGAGCAACTCAGATATTACCAGAAGTGCCTAAGAGATATCTCATTGACTATTTCGAGTGGCAGAGCACAAAGCCTGGAGAAAAATCAAGTCAAATAAGGAGTCAAAAGCAAGTGTCCCAAAATGCAAACACGTGAAGTAGTGGGAGGAAAGAGAGGAGAGGGGGGGATTTTTAAATTAAGGTATCCAAAGAGGTACAAAAGACATTCCAGACTAAGTTTTGTAAGTTTACCTGCCTTGACCTGACAACTATCCAACAGTGGCATGTAGGCCCACTTGCATTAAATGAATTAAACAACATACTTCGCTCTTGCAGACAGCGGGGAAGCAAGGCAACAGCAATCAGAAGAACAACAGGAGGAAGTGTGTACCAGCAGCACAAGGGGGTGAACAGCCAGTGTCAAGTGTGCTGATAATAACCTACCAGAACACAACACAGCACCTTCTCCTTAGGACATTTTATACTATTGAATCCTGCCTGCTTGTTTATTTAGTTTTAACAGTTGTAACTGCTTTTGCTATTTCTTTCTCTCTGTGAACCGAGGAGAGTGTATTTTTCCTCATCCCACTGATAAGTAGAAATTGATCTAGGCTTTGCATCCAACCTGCTTCAATAGTTTTGAAAACTCCAATCCTCACTATAGATATTTCACTCTGTTAGAAGACATTTTACAGGCATGTTACATTACTGTCCGTAGAACTGATGTATCGCTGCTGAGAGAATTTGGGCACAGTAGATGCTGTTTATAGACTTAATGTTGTTTAGATAGCTTTAATAACATTAGTTTTCTAATGTAGATGAGAAGACCTGTGTTGGATCTGAAGTGATTCAGTTCAACCAGATAATGTTGTTGAGCATTTCTTTATTAAACCTGTATTTCCTCTGCAAAGTGTATGACATATACATCGTAGTAGTAGTTGATGTAGTAGTGACCAAATTAAAGTCTTTCTAAACCAAAACGCTGTGGTTTATTCTGTGCTTTTTGTTCTGAATTTGGGATGGAGATTGCTGAAATCTCTTTTGCTGAACTGTCATAATGACTACTGAGATTAGAAATACAGCTTTAATAAGCTAGATTTCCTGTTGGTTGAATTTTTCTTTTCCAGACTTTGTACAGGGAAGTGGAAATGCTCTTTGGCACATTACAAAGCTTCAGTAGGGCCATGAATTCTAGACTTAGGGGACTGAAATGAGGTCTGGTCTTTCAGATCACTTTGAAGAGACTCCAAAAAAATATTTTGTATCATTGCAAGAAGAGACACGTGTCTAAAGAAAAATCAGTTAAGAGGCAGCTTGATACGAGCATGATGAAGGAAAATACACATATCAGAAGAGAAGAAAACATGCTGTTTTTTCCACTCATTGGTACTAGGAAGGGGCCAACAGGAAATAATATACTGTGCTTTGATGGAGTGATAGTTTCCATAGCACCTTGGTCAAAAAGACCCCAGTACACATATTCTCCAACTCATCTTTCTCTCTCAAGCAACAGGCAGGATGCTGTGGTTGACATTTATGATGAAGTCACACCATGCAAGATTAACTCCCCCTTGTTTTGAAAAACAAGTTAACCACATCCTGAAGGGGAAATAAGGTTTTTCACATTCCGAGTTAGTGCTGGCTTCAAGACAGCCTCTGCAGCTGCATAGTAATTTAATTAAGCTTTGCCAGCTCAGTCCCTCAGACCCTGCAGAAACCTTGAAGACAACCCTCACCCTATACAGAAGATAAGTGAAATTTGCATAGCAAGTCCAAAACCAGTAAAATGCTTTTTATCTTGCACTCCACACCTTTTCACAGTCTCTCAGACTCAGACTGGGAGTACCACCATGGATGGTGACTCATCCACTTCCCTGGGCAGCTTGTTCCAAGGCTTAACAACCCTTTCAGTGTAAAAATTTTTCCTAATATCCATCCTAGACCTCCCCTGGTGCAACTTGAGACCATTTCCTCCTGTCCCATTGCCTGTTCCTTGGGAGAAGGAACCCCTGCCTCGCTACAACTTCCTTTCAGGGAGTTGTAGAGAGTGAGAACGTCTCCCCTCAGCCTCTTTTTCTCCAGGCTGAACACCTCAAGCTCCCCCAGCCGCTTCTCAAAAGATTTGTGCTCCAGACCCTTCCCCAGCTCTGTTGCCCTTCTCTGGACACGGTCCAGATCCTCAATGTCCTTCCTGTTGTGAGGGGCCCAAAACTGGACACAGCACTTGAGGTGGGGCCTCACCAGTGCCCAGTAGAGTACTTCCCTCATCCTAGTCATGATACTAATCCTGACACAGACCAGGATGCTGTTGGCCTTCTTGGCACCCTGGGCACACTGCTGGTTCATATTCAGCCAGCTGTCAACCAAGACCCCCAGGTCCTTTTCTGCTGGGCAGCTCTCCAGACACTTTTCCCCAAGCCTGGGATGTCCATGGGGTTGTCATGCCCCAAGGGCAGGACCCGGCCCTTGGCCTTGTTGAATCTTATACTATTGGCCTTGGCCCATCCATCCAACCTGTCCAGATCCCTCTGCAATGCCTTCCTACCATCAACAGGTCGACACTCCCACCCAACCTGGTGTCATCTGTGAACTTACTGAAGGCACACTTAGTCCCCTGAAGTGGGCTAGCCTGGTGGCCAGGCCTGTAGCTCCCCTAAGACTTTATTTCAGGTCAGATTACATGAAATAAAAGGGCTGTGTCACAGCCAGCCAAAATAATATTTCTGAGTCAGGCTACCAAGGATGGATGCTGAAGACAGCCCAGGCATCCTCATGCTGTAGCCAAAGAAGGTGCAGTCTGTTTTTCTCACTTTATGTGGAGAAAACTATTTAATTGTCTGTGTCTAGCCTTGTTCTGGAGGCAAAGGCAAGAAGCAACTTATGGTCGTTTAGACTAACTGGGGATAAGAGAGGAAGAGGGAACAAAGTGCATGAATGCACCCTTGGGGAGAAGAGAGGTATCTTGTGAGGAATTTTGGCATCTAGGTAGCTGCTTTCTAGAGAAGGGAAGATAATGGGAAAGGCAGTGCTATTTTAGACCACAAGATCCAGCTGGAATAAGCAGATACATGTGCAGACGCAAAACCCCTATACAGCTCTTAAACTTCTAGAAAAAAATGTGCTGGATTTATTAGTTGAACCATTTCCCCTGACGGAAGCTATCTAGGTCTAATTATTTTACTTTAAGTTAGAAAAGAGCCTGTACCCCTCTGTTCTATTTTCTGTCATTGTGATTGCCTCTGATTGCCTCCACTGGCAGTGGTTTTTCACTTTACAGTTGCAAATCTATAATTTTGAGCCAATGCAGAATGTGTAAGTTAAGAAAACAGAAGAATATGGTTGTTTGCAGAAGAAAATCAATAACAGGGAGCTTTTGTACAGCCCAATAGTAAGATTGTGTTGGTGTGGCTAATTCCACAGAAGAGGGCAGAGTCTGCAACTCTCCCAGCTGATATGAGCTAAGGAAAAGTTTTTGTAGAGAAATTGTGCTCCACAGTAAAGGCTCATGGAATCATAGAATGGCTCGGATTGGAAGGGACCTTAAAGATCATCTTGTTCCAAGCTCCCTGCCATAGTCAGGGACATCTCCCACTAGACCACGTTGCTCAAATCACTGTGCAACCTGGCCTTGAACACCTCCAGGGGTGGGGCAGCCACGGCTTCCCTGGGCAACCTGTTCCAAAGTCTTACCTCACTCAGAATGAAAATTTTTTTGCTAATATCTAATCTAAATCTCCCCTATTTCAGTTTAGAACCATTATTCCTTGCTCTACTCCCTGATAAAGAGTCCCTCCCCCATTTTTCCTGTAGGCCCCCTTTACATACTGGAAGGTTCCTCTGTTAAAATCAGCACCTTGGGATTTGCAATTATCCCTAAATGGGAAAAAATAACATTGTCCTGTAAGAGATCTGATGGTATCAGAATAATTGATGATGATGATAAGCAGAACTCTTTAGTTCAAAACATTTTAATAGTACTATCAGTATTGACTGACAGATTTAGTTGTGTCCATTTTTGATTGTATTCAGGAGGCCTTTGAAAATGTCCAGGGGTGGAGTCACTGTCTCTGGAGATATTCAAAAGCCAGCTGGACCTGGACCTCAGTAACCAGCTCTAGATAGTCCTGCTTGAGCAGGAAGACCAGATGACCTATGGAGGTCCCTTCCAGCCTCAATCATTCTGTATTTCTGTGATATTTTTTGTCATATATAGAATGTTTGCCTAGACATTTCAAAGATGAAAACCTAGGATAGGACTACAATTATTTGAATAGCAGAAATAAATTGCACATTAACAGCACAATTCAGTAAGGAAAAAAAGCAGCTTGTCCTGCCCGATAGTTGCAGATAGAGTGGTCAGGAGCACTAACAGAGTCAAATAAAGCACAAGAACATAAGTCATGAGGTACTTAACAAAAGGCAAGAATGCAGTATGGGACATGAGAAGACAGTGCTAGCATTAACACTTAGTACAAAGGCTTGAATATTTTTCTTTACCATCTCTCATGGTGAGAGGTGGAGGACAACTGAAGCTCAAATAATTTCAGTATTGCTGGTGTGAGGCAGGCTGTAGGCAGCTGAAGCCCACAGCTCTTGAGTGAAGACTGTTTTGAGCAGCCCCAGGGGAAATGTTAGAGGCAACGAGCAGAAACTTGGCTAATGTGGCAATTCAAGCTTCCAGAGCCTGAACACAACCTGAAATTTCTTGAAGACAGTGTAAGGTGAGCAATGTCTTATCAGACAGACAAATAGGTGGGATACCTTTGAACCGTATAAAAGTATTTAGCCTTCAAGGTCTCTTGACATGATTACAAAAGCAATAATGCTACTAGTGGAGCTGTATTACACTGTATTACCCTCCATCATCTCTGTTATCCATCCTGTGACAAATCCTTTAAAAATATATGTGTCTCTTTCAGTGAAGCTGCTTCCCAAACCTTCCACTGTAAATTCCTTTGCTTTGTTGGGACACCTACAGGGAATGGCCCAGCAGGTTATCTGCCCCCTCCTTTGCTTTCAGATTGCAGCAGCTTCAGTTGCTCTTAGTACAGGTGCGTGGGTGTTTGCATATTCTGATTTTTCTTCCTTAAGCCTGAAGAAGACCTTCTTCTTTTTGAATAGTCCTTGCTTGGACCTTTTCTGAGCATAGTATCTGCTGCTTTTGTCCTTCTTGTAGAAGATCCTATGTGATTTGTTAGCTTTATTTTAAGGTCTGCTATTCAAGTAAAACAGAGTTCACCTATCAGTGTGTTTGTTTAAAATATATATATAAAAAAAGAAACAAGAGAGGGAATAATTTACTGTTCTGAAGTATTATTTTTTTAAAAATACTTTATTGAGCTACTGAACTTCATTGCTCTTATAGCTACTTTCGCTCTTGTCAGGAGGCCAAACTGAGGCCAGACAAGGAGACAGGATGGGATCAAACAGGGAGCTTGCCAGGAAAGGACAGTGTTCAGTATCACTGTAAAGAGGGAGAGAGGAAGGAGCCTGAGGGCAGAACTGTTCAGGAAAGGGACTTTAGCAATCACTGAGAAGCTATAGCAAACAAATGCTGTGATAGCTTGGATGGGCAACTATATGTTAGATGTTTGATAGCAGAGACAACAACCCCTTCATTGTCTCATGGATGTACATACGGGAAATTAAGATCTGTCCAGTTTAGGGCTAATAGTTATTCAACAGTATAAATGAGAATTTTTATAGCACAGAAAAGTATTCTAAAGTCACTAGTAATGACTGTAGTTTGACCTTTCCCTCCTGTCCATCTGACTGCACCGTTTTTGTCAAAGAAAGTATTCTTCAAACTTAAGCCTGGCCTAGGATTCAGAAACTGCTCCCAATACTGTTACACTTTCAGAATAAGAACAAACTTCAGAGATACGTTCATCCAAAGTAGGAGCTTGCTCTTAAGTCCCTCCAAGCAGTATTTTCTCTCCACCCAGTGTTAAAGCCTGGAAACAGCTGATGTGAACATCGTCTCTATATGCGAGTGCACATATCCAAGGTGCAGTCTGTGGACTTACATCTATCTATCCGTGTTCATGGCTCTTCACAATGATGCATTCCTCCATTCTCACCTCTAGGCTTAAGGATCTCTCAAGCAGGTCTGAGCCATACTAAGTCACACAACAAAAGTACCTGTCTTGGGGCTAGCAAATACTCATCTTTGTAGGTAAAAGTCATGCATGTGTCAGACTAGGGGTCTGAATGCCTTGAAGTTGTTCATTGTGAGTATTTCCTCACCTCTTCTGTGAATTGCTGTTGTGTTTAGGGATTTTTTATTTGGTTTTTTGCTTAAGTTTCTGATTCACACCCTTTCCCCTTTTAATGTGAGGCTGTGGTGGGCCTCACAGATACAGTATGCTATCTAACACCTGTGTGTCACTTCTTGCTGAACAAGTCAAAATGCTGATAGCTCTCTCTTGTGGCAGAGAACATTAAAGCACGCTAAGTGAATACACATCTTTCTAAAATGTTACATGGAAAAGTATAATGAAGAACAAGGAAAACTGAATAGTAGGTAGAATATTTTGCATTTTATCTCATATCTTTATTTATATATGTGGAAAAAAGTCTTTATCCTTTCAGCCTATACATTTCTTGCTTCTGCAGAAATGTATGGGAATGTCCCAAGCAAGATTAAATAAGTAAGGGTTCAGTGCCTAGCCTCCCACAAGACACAAAGGATGGCAAAACTTCATAGTCTGAAAGGCTCTGACAGGACAAGGCAGGACTCCCTGTCTCATTCCTTTTGTGTCTTGGCTTTCTCAGAGCCAAGAGTGTCACAAAAAGGAGCACTTCAGGAACAGTATCAACATCTCTGTGTAGGGTGCCAGAGAAAAGTGCTTGGACCAGCCTCAAAAGACACACAGGATTTTGTATCATCTGCTGAAGTGTTACCACACAAATGAATACTTCAACCATAAGTAAAAAAAAAAACAAACAAAAAACCAAAAAACAAACCAGAAAAGAACTCAGCCCCATGAATGTGCACATATCAAAGATTCAGTCTTACCCTTGCAGAAAACCTTGTTTCTAACATTTTTTCAGGCAAAGCTGCACTGTCATCTACAGCTAGAATACTTCTCACTCTCAAATCTTTAAGCTGCTTATGTGCACAGCACATCAGCCTGACTTGGGGTTTATTTAATACTTTCTTGCTAAGGAGGATAGGGAAGCTTGGTAAGCTGCTCTTAAAATGAGTCTGTATGTAATGGGGCTAATGTTTTTTTCTTACTACTGTAAAATCCAGCTTGGTGTAAGAGCTGTGTCTATGATTATTACTGCATGTGCTTCTGTCTTCTTGTGCAAGGGTTAGTTTTGTAAAAGTAATGAAAATATGTGAAATGAAGTGAAAAATCACCACCCTCCCTTTTAAAATCAAATCTGATCAGTATATTCTTTTCAATTTAAACTTTATAATTGAGATGATGGTAAATCAGGCTTTATTTCACTTTCTGGTCATATAACCTTTTATAGATATGTTTTAGAAGATAAATAATAATCAGAAAACTGATGGCTTTCTTGGTATTGCAAATATCAAATTGCATGAGAATGGTAAATGTTGAATAGCTTTTTGTACAGGTGAATCCTTCTGTTGTCTTATAAAGCATTAAATGTACAATATAACAAAGATATTCCTGCATTCTGCTGGGAATAATCTGTCTTGTCTGTTCTGTTTCTCCAAAATACTAAAAAGTTCCTGATAAAATTAGACATACTGATGTAAACTGAATTTCTTTCCTTGTTCTCTCCTGCTACCTGCTGGTCAAATTGTTTATTGTTCTCACAATATTTTGGTTTGATGAAACCCAGTAAATAGATCAAATGAAAAAAAAGAACAAAACACCAAAAAAAAACAAACACCAAAACCCCATAATAGGTGTTGTCTCTGCACATACCACAAATTAAACCTCTTTGCTCTTCATTTGCATTCTTGCCTTTCCAGCAGGTGCAGATGAAAACCCTTGCTATGTGATATAGCTTTAGAAGTCCAGTGACAAATACAGAGGTGAAAAGAGATGAACACCTGAACTGAGATTCAAAGAAGCTTCATTTGAAGACATAAGCAAAAACAGTTGTACAGTTATAAGTGATTTGTAACAGAAGACATGGAGTAGAATATGGGAAACTCAGGTTTTGAAATTCATTAGTATTTCTAAGGGAGCTTTAAATTGTAAGTTATTCAAGAAACTCGGTGATGAGAATGTCCTAGGCTGGAAGAAAGGTGTCTTGCAGGGATTAAGAGATGTGTTTGTGCCTTGGAAAGCTATTATGTTTAAAGCAGGCTGGGATCTTCCAAAGGTATGGATGTCTCACTGAACAAGGAGGAAGTCTGAAACAGCAAAGAATGCAGTACAAACTTGTAGAAGAGGCTGATAAGAAGATGGATGAGTACAAGTGCCAAAGTGTCTCGGTCCCTAAGATAAAGGAATTGTAGCACAGGTTGTTGCATGTAGGAGGGCTACAGACGAGATGCACTCAGGAGCTGGGTTCTTCTGGTGAGGGTCTCTGCTCCTCTGAATGGTGAGGTTTTCTGCAGACTGGTTTCTTGCTGTGGAAGGACCAAGCCATGTCAGTTCCATCAGGTCCTGCCTACGGACCTGGCTACTTCTGGAAATAGGTAAGTCTACTGTTGGCCAGCAATTTTGCATGCTACAAACCTGTGCATATAATACTTCTTTAATTTTATCAGCCTGGGAATTCAGGGTGCTATTCATTGGAATCCTTCTCTTCATCAGGTATACTGCAGTCACAGTAACAACTACACTGAGGGGTGTGCTCTTGAACAGAGTAATCGGGTCTAGTGGTACAGTCAACCAAGGGGAGTGCAGATGTTAAAGGACTGGCTTTAGAGAAGGTCACTTGCTACAGGACTCCAGTAAAATGACTTGTCCTTTGGTGTCCACTATGTATGAAATAGGCGAGAGAAATTAAATTTCTTAAAACATCTTATGCACCCAAATGCTGCAGGGACTTTGAGGAGGATGGGACGACTTAAACAGAAAGACAGAATTAGTCTGTTCTTGCTTTTAATTCTGTTTTGTTTTATATTTTATAGTAGCCTCAGTGGGAGAGTTTCCAGTTGTTGAACAAATTTGTGTATTTGGAACTCTGGTGAGATGTTTAAAACTGCTGAATGATTTAAGCTGCTGCTTTCCATCCTGTAACAAACCGGGCAGTTTTTCCTCCTCATGTCACAGACAGCTTTTAGTTGAAAATCTTTGACTTTAGTAAGAATTGCACATACAGAGCGTCTTGGAAATCTAACAGTTTTGTATATAAATCATTTTTGCATGGGCAGACACAAAAGTTTCCCACTGTCAAACTTATAATTGGAACAATAGTAATTCCTTCCCCCACTTCCTTCCTCCCTCCCTCCCTCCTTTATTTCCTTCCTTCCTTCTTTTCTTCCTTCCTCACTATCTTGTACAGTCCATTTGGAACCCGGGAATGGCACTGAAAGAAAATTCCCAAATATAAATTGTGCTATAGCTGACCTACAGATAAAAATTCATCTGGATGTGCTAACAAGGAATTTATTATTTTTGTGTGTGTGTGACGTGATGTTAGGCTGTCATGCCGGGAGTTGAAGGGGAATTTGCTCCCGCAGAGGAACCACATATACGCTTCAATTCAGCAACTATAGCTCCGAGTAAAAACATAATCCCTGCTGTTTGCTACCCAAGAAAAAATTTGATCAGCTAATGATTCTATATTTTTATTCTTTCATTTGCTGCAAGTGAATGTGCTTGAGACTGCTTGACTGGAGGGGAACTGATTGGCTAAGCTATTCTGGAAAAATTTGCCCAGATTTTTCTTCAGCTGATCCTGGATATCCATTCAAAATGTGTTTCTTCTCTATACAGTGTGACACAGAAAGAAAGATTACATTCATGAGAAAAGTGAAAGTTTTAGCATAAATGTTCTTTTTTCGCTCTAAAGAAAATCTGTAAATATTCACTTATTTTGGAAGAGTTACCGCAGAATTACTTATTTCATAACATTTATGTCAGTTACCTTTTCTCACCAGAGGTGTGGCTGATTTTTTAGATGCTGTTCATTTTAATAGATTTTTCATTGCTTTGAATATTTAATCCCTGTGTATAATTGTCAAGTTGTTTAAAAATAAATATTATCAATACCTCTATGTGATAAGGAATAGTTAAAATTCATAATATGCAATGAAAATATCTTAAATTTCAGGAGAGTATGGAAGTCAAGTTTTTGTAAAGGGCTAAGCTGCTGTGGGTGCAACCACGGACAAGTTCATGTTCGTACGTGGAATACATCTAACAGTCCATTCAGGTAAGCTGCTCGTTTTTAGCTAGAGAAGTATAAGGCTGGTATTTCCAAGGATCTTGGTCCCATTTAAAATTCCCAAACATGAAAACTTTGACAGGAGCAGAAATCACTTTCTTGCCAACTTTAGCAGCTAGTTTTGTGAAATAAAAAGAAAGTAATTGGTAAAATCCTGCTTGCAGTAGGTTCTTTCAAAGTTATTGTCTAATATAGCAATGAAGCAGCTTCCCAAAGGTGACATTCAGAACAGAAAGAGCAGTCAGGTAAGAATGACTGGGAAACTCCACTGCAAATAGATGGATATGAGCAAAATAGATCATATTATTCCCTGTGCATTTAAATGAACTGAAATTAAAATAAAAATAAATTAGTGAGCCCTGTGTATTATTTTTCAAGGCCAGTATCAACTGAGATCTTTGCTACTAAATAATGTATTTTCATTTTTATGTCATTCTGTAAATTCAGACCTGTTTTCTGACTGGACAAGCTGTGATTGCCAAGCCATTAGATTGGCAATCTACATTAGAAAGGGTTTGAGAGTTACTGCCTGTTATAGACAGAAACACAATGTAGGATGGTTTGTCCTCAGGGGAAGGATTTGAAGTTGTATTTGAGAAAAGTAAAATTGGGAATCAAATCCTACAATACTTCTTTTCTGTACAGCAGCAACTTGAAAACACTGGATGTAGTGCGTGAAATGAAAAAATAATTAGATGTTTCAGTCTGCTCTGGATTTTGGTGTTTTTTTTTTTTTATTTTGTTGTTGGTATTTTTTAAATTCAAATGACTTTTGGCGGAGCTTTCAATCCTAGTGGAAACACCTGTAGTAAATAACAAATTAAGTTTTGTGAATTTTTGACAAAAATTCTGATTTTTTTTCCTGTTTTAATTTTTTTTTTTGCCTAAAAGACAGGTTATTTCTTCTTAAATATGAGAAATAGATTACACAAATCCATCTTTTCTGTCATATTCATCTTAAAATGCAACTTAAAGATAACTATACAGATATCTACATATTGTTGTCTAGAAACACTGAGACAGTTCTTACATAGTTAATGTTTTTTTATCCTTATTTATTATATCTCACATTTTATTTGCTTCTTGGATTAGTTCCTGCAAAATCACTGAAAACCATTACTCAAAAACATAATTTTTATTTGTTGCTGAGAGTCATAAATTCTAGGCCACTGATTTTGACAGCACTGTTTGTAAATTATCTGGGTTGTTAATGATGCAAACATTATTTATAAAGAAAAGAGACTGTACATACTCAAACCCCAATAAAGTAAATGCTACACTGATGTTTTAAGAGAAGTGACTGAGTTTTGTGAGCAAATAAAAGGAGCTCACAGGGGCGATCTCTAGAGGTTTTATGTTAGCTTTTATCTAGCAACACAAAGAGGTTATTCCCTACAAATTTCAGTAGAAAATCACAATAAGTAAGACAGATCATTGAGTACTAGGAAATGGCCTTCACCTGCTGTTTACAACGCTAGCTGCTTGAAAGCTTTGCTGTGGTGGACAAGCCATGTGCAGAATCCAGCTTGGAGGTCAACCAGTTCCTAACTTATGCTTATTTTTATTAAGACACAGCTACATAGGAAAGAAAAAAATGTACACCAAGCTTTGATCAAAGTGTAATGCTTTAAAGATATTAAGCTGTAACACTTACTATAGGATTTCGGTAAGCCTCTGATGCTTTAGAAAAATTGACGAGGTTTGGAAATAGATTTAAAGTGTTCCACAACTGACAAAGGATAATTTTATACCATTTCCTTGAACCTTCCCTCGTATTGAATAGTTAAAATAATGTGTCAGGTGCTGGCTGTTTTACATAGGAAAGAAAAAAATGTACACCAAGCTTTGATCAAAGTGTAATGTTTTAAAGATATTAAGCTGTAACACTTACTATAGGATTTCGGTAAGCCTCTGATGCTTTAGAAAAATTGACGAGGTTTGGAAATAGATTTAAAGTGTTCCACAACTGACAAAGGATAATTTTATACCATTTCCTTGAACCTTCCCTCGTATTGAATAGTTAAAATAATGTGTCAGGTAAATATTTTCATGGTGGCATAACACTGAACAGTTCATATCAAGACATATATTCGTAAGTGAATATATTTGCATGCGTATTCCAGTAAGTCCAAATGGGGAAAACATCTCCATGATATCTGTTGGTTTACAGCTAAACTAGACAAACAGGGTAAAATCAGTACTTGTTCTCAGTACTTCAGCAGCTGTGATCCAGTGCCCTCTTAATTCAAAGTGAACACTGCTTTTAACATACTTCCAGTGCTTAAATTCTCAACATCACTATAGCAGACCGTACAATTCTGTAGAGTGCCCATCACAGTAGAAAATTCTGTACTTTTGTAGTTTTACAGTGAAAGTCTGATACATTATTCTGAGAAAGAAAGTGGTGGGGGCAGAAGCATGTAGTTGTCTCAAACAGTTTTTCTAGATTGAGATCATGGAAGAAATATTCTAAATTTACCTTAAAGAACAGGGCATGTCTTGAATCAGGTTGAAACAAGTAATTCTCCTTGCCTAAATTGTGAGAACTCATCAAGTTTAAAGTTCAGATTATTGTAAAGCTTCTAAGGTTTTTGTAAGGTTTCTTACAGTTGTGATATATTCGTTTTGAGAAAATAATTTCTGGTCAAGGAACAGCCTAACAAAAAATGCAAGTGAGTCCGAAGAACACTAAAGAACCCAATCATTCTAAAGCAACTACTTAGCATTACAAGGCTTCCTGGAATTGGGTGGCTTCCACAGATTTGAGTTCTGAATGGCATTTTGAAGTGGTTTGGTAAAAACTTCCATGGCAGGGGGAATGCTAGAAGTGCCAATGCGCTTAGCTTTGGCACAAAGAAGAAGAAAAAAACCCATCCATTAGAAGAAAAAATTGTCTGAGTGTCTTCCACTGTTATGTTTGCATTTAAGTTTTCCGGTTTACTGATGTATAGCTAGTCACATGTAGAGAAGAAAGAGATAATACTGAATTTTGCGTTGGGGCTGCAGTGCCAGTTTATAGGAATCTGTGCATCTATTGGAATGAAATAGAGGCAGAAAATGAGACTGAGTTGCTCTGTAGAGTGCCTGTCTATAATTTTAGTTATAAAGGAAGATTATGGAAGTGTTTGTGGGGTTGTTTTTTTTCTCACTGGGAATGTGAGAACAGAGGCAGATTCCTATCTTAGAGAGGAACAAATCCTTAAGGCTTGGTCATTATTTTTTTGCTGGTTGGAAGATGGCAAGCATTTGAGAAAAAAAGGCCAAAGTGAAGAAATATCATTGTTGGTTTTAGGCTCTGTTGGATGAGGAGTTTAGACAGTTTTGATGTGAGGTGCCTCAATTGTGCAGGCTGGTGTAAGCACTCACTGGCATGGATGGAAGAAATGCTATAGAAAAATTTCCACTCCTTTCTTGTTTTTTCTTATCCATCTTCATGGTTACAGTTAATTATCCTGACTTCTAAGTTGCTGTTATCATAGAAAAATCCAACTACAATCTCCTCTGTGCTAGATGCAAGCTGGGCTGATGAGATAGGTTCCCACAGCAGTGGGATTCACAGTAGGAAATTGTCATGAGAATTTTACTAGGGTTTTGATCTAGGAACCTCGAGAAGAAACACTCTGGGAAATCTATGCATGCACATCAAAGTTAAAAAACTCCTTTGAGTCAAAAGCTACTGCCAACATTTTTGGTAAAGCTCTTTGTCGCAGTGAAACTCCTTGGGTGCCTATGAAAAGCTGAGTTTTGGAAAGGGGACAAGGCTGTCTGTTCATCCAAGTAAGTGCCAGAAATAAACATCTCAAAAACTGAGTTTGATGATTCTGTGATGAGCTTTGGCATTTAGGGTTTTAAAGATAATTTCTTTCCTTAATCAGAAACTTTCCAACTGTGTTTCCTCAGTTAGGGGATGTGTCACATTTCAGATAAAGAAGTGTTCATCTTGAAATTGTCAGACTTGCGAGTCCTGGTTTACTCTCTTTAATACAAAGCATTCAATGTTAAATCTGCTAGCCCAAGGTAATTTTCCTTCTGTCTTCATCAGTGTTTTCTGAGGTGTTTTTTTAGAATTAATGTCTTCGTGATGAGAACTGTGCTTGAAAATTGCCTATGTTTTTCTACTGATTATAGAGGGACGCTAAGACATCTATACTATGTTGAGATAACTCACATGGCTAGGACATGTTCCTGGTCTGCCTCAATTTCCTTGAATGTGTAGTCCAGAGTGTTGATTTCTTTGCATCATGTGAAGGTTAAAAAAAAAAAGAGACTTTTCAATTGAAGGTTTTTACTAGTTTCCCAGTTAGAAAATGAAACATCATTTAATAAGAAGGGAAAAAGTTTGTGATGAATCAAAAGTTTACATGGCTTGGATTTTGTAAAGCTCTGCTATAGTGTAACTTTGGAGGTGACAATCAAGAGCTTAAATGTGGAAAGGCATGTAAGCCTAAAAGAAATGTGAAATGGCTTAGAAGGCAAATGTCTGTGTTTCTGAGGATTGCATAAACACAGATATGGGCCACTGATGTCCAATACAGGTTCCCTATAGAGCTTGAGTGAAGATTGTGTCATTGTTTTTTAATAAGTTTCCAGAATGGGTATGGGGAATGACATGTGAGCATTGACATTCCAATATTCAAATAAATTTACATATAACTTAGCATTGACATTCCAATATTCAAATAAATTTACGTATAACTTAGGTTTTAAAAGTCCTGGAATATGAAAGTTTGTTAAGAATTTATGAATTTCGTTGCCTGGAGCCCCTGATCACTGAAATCTATTTATGAAAAAAATTTTTTTTTAGTTTCTTTATTATTTCTCTTAGTGTTTTGGCAACCAGCATTTTTAGTGTTCAGAAAATATCAATATGCATGGATTTTTGTCCAAGGCAGGCAATCAGATCTTTGATAGGGGCAGATAAATCTAAGTGTTTTCTAGAAGTATCTACTTTCATATACTTCCAGATGACTTCCAAAAGTCAGACAAAAAGCAGGTTTCATCTCACCTCTAGTAGCTCAATACTTTGGATGAGACTATTCCTGCCTGTGTGATTGGATATGACACAATCCTTTAAGAAGCAATGTGCTGCAGCATGTTTGCAATGTTCACAGGGAGCAACATCCTCTGGATATTAAGCCAGAGCTGATCATATGTTTGGAAGGCAATGTCTTTAATTAAGCCATGAGCCTCATTCAATAATAAACTGTGGATATCATCATTTAATATTCCCAATTGCGTTTAGTTAACTTCTCTTCCAGGAAAGGAGGAATTAAGAAGGCAGATATTTTTCTCTGAATGGTTTTTGTAAAGCACTTGCTGGCTGTGTGAATACAGGAAACTTTGGTAAATTAACATTTGGACAAGGAACAAGAATTGTCATAATACCAAGTAAGTGAGAAGTGAAGAATTTCATGTATAAACACAACCTAACTTCCATTTCCAAGATTCACCTACTCATATAAACTTAATTTTACTAATTACAGTTCTATGTGCTGTTTTTTAAAGCATTTATTTTGTTTGAAGGTTTAGGAAATCTTGCCTCTATTCTGAGGCAAGACCAAAAAAATTTTCTGTATTAATTTTTCTTATGCCAACCCAATGGCCTTCCCAAATATACTGTGCTACAAGGGCAGTGGTCTTGAATGATTCAGTAAAATCTTTTTTACTCTTTTAAAATTAGTATGTTGGCACAGCAACGGTTGCAGAGAAATGTTGCAAAGCTAAATACTGTCCTCTTTTCGTATCTGTGCTTCAGCTGAAATATCTTAAATAGATTAAAAAATAGTGAAATGTAAAACTTGTTTGCTTTTACAAACCCAAAATATATACTGATGTGGACAGTAAAGTATTAATTGGTGTCATTTGCGGTAAGATTGCGTTTACCAAAATTTTAATGAACAAAAGTAAATTTCTGTGGATACAGTTATCATCACAGCAAGACATTTTGCTTCAAACTGGCTTGTAAAGGATTTGGAAGGGCAATATTTAACTATAATGCAGTGGTGATTTGGAATATGTTAAATTCTTCCTGTAATGGTTTATGTAAAGTGCCTTGTCACAGTGTGATTGGTGGTTATGGAAAGTTCACTTTTGGTGGAGGAACTAATCTATTTGTGCTTCCAAGTAAGTCTTCCAGTAAAAATAGTGATCTCAGATCATGGTCTTTCAGCACCTTCAAGATCAAATGAAAGTCCATTTTGTGCAATTCCTGTGTCCTCAGCAGAGCTGGATGCAGAAATGTTCCTGTGCTTTGGTTATAGATAATTTCTTCCAGGGATTCAGATTGAGTGATGAATTCAGATGCATCTTAGAATTGTGCAGTAGTATAAATCAGACAGCTAACTTTAATTTAGGTAAGTTAAATCCTGTTCTGCCCTTCAAATTTCAATGAGATATTCTTATGAAGGAGTTTATATTCAAGCCCTTCAGTGCCAGGTTTTCATTTCCAGGCTAATATCTGATAAAGTCCATAGACTTTTTCAGGGGCTATGAGACACCTAGCTACTAATTTCCTACCCATTTTGAGTAGGTTTGATTGACTTCATTGTCTATTGAATACCTGTTATAAAATGGTCATTTGTGCTGATGTTGTGAGGCAGATATACCTGAGTAACAGAAAGCACTAAAATGAACTTTCTTTTTGCTTAGAAAGAAATTAGAGGAATCTTTTGCTAATAATAATTTCCAGGTTTTAGTTTAAAGAAAATATCTGAGGAGAAAAGGAAGAAAAACAGTCCAGACGGCACTTCCCAAAAATGTTTTTCTATATATGACTGGTTGGGTGTTTGTTTTTATTTTCTTCCATTTTTCCAGTTATTGGTCCACAATGCCAATCTGTAGAGTGTCATTCTTCTTCTGTTGTGACAATCTCAAATACTGCAGGAATGTTACACTCAATTTTCCTGCCTGTGTTTTGTAGGGATCAGGCTAAATAATCCTAGTAAGTCCTGATTCCTGATTTATGATCACAATGCTATTCTTGTCCGGTTTTGCCTTAGATTCACTGGTAAGAAATTGTGATTCTGCTGAATTCTGTGACATGCATTTCTCTTTTTCAAAGGGCAGAAAATACTGGTGTGGGATGATGCTGGTAATTAAAAGTTATATGTAGAAAATGATAGGAGGAAACCCAAGGTTTTCTTAGCAAGTGGGCACCACATCGTGTAGGTTAATTCAGCTACAAATCTGACTTGATCCAGATCCTATTCAAAACACAGTGAGTAATTTATGCCCTGATGAGGTATGAAAAGGAGGACTATGTAGGGTTGCATTCGTGACATCTTCCTTATTGCATTTCTAAAAACCTTACATAAACAAGTCAACCACTTAAATATACGTAGGACCACAGAGTATATGCAATGAATAGCTGAAATATGTATATCCATCACAGAAATTCATTAGGAGTATGGTTAATTATTTGACTGCAAGGGCAAGTTCCCTTTCTCTCTCTTCCTTATATTCTAGTCCACATGTAAGATCTGAATTCTTCGTAGGGAACAAAGAATGAAGGCTTTTAAGTAAGGGTGCAAGCATTTTCCTATCCGGGTAGCTTACAGAATACAAATGTTTTAATGAGATTTCAAATATATGCCTAGATTATTTTATTTTTTTTTGCCAGATTAAGTAAGTCTGGGATGGGATCATCATTCCTTTCCAGAAATCACAGATCAGGTATTTCCCTGCTTTGTGTACAATTGCAGAGAAGGAAAGGTTTTTGCAAAGGCATTAAATGATGTGTGAATTCAGGAACTAGTTATAACAAGTTGCAATTTGGCAAAGGAACAAAGCTCAGTGTTAAACCAAGTAAGTGCATGATCTAAGTAAAAGTGTCTTGAGAAATATTATAGAACCTGATGTTTGGAATTGGTAGTACATAATGACCCTGGGAAGGGAATCTCCTTCAGTATCTACTGCTTCTAGGGCTGAAATGGTATTTTGGCTGGAACATTGGGTGTAAAGACAGAAGCAAGAAAATTTCTGCGGTTTTTTTGTGAAGTCTGACAGTAATTGCTTATGGAAAGTAGCTGTTATGAGAGGAGTCCTTCTTACAGTAATTACAGTGGAAAGTTTCTGCTCACACAAAGAAAGCAAGGACTAGATTCCCAGCAAAATGAAAAGAATATAAATCAGCATGAAGTGCCAGAGAGCTGTGACAAATCTTTCCCCAAACTACAGAGCTGTCCCATTTCTCAAGCTGCTTGAGCTTCATGGTATTCCTTGGTAGAGAGAACCGTTGCAGACAGTATAAAAGAATGGATTTTCCTTGTGCTTTTCACATTTATCCCTTTTAAGGAGTATCCACATGTGGAATTACATGAGCAAGAAACAGAGAGAGGAGACAATGTCTCTTTAGAGAACTGGGAAGTTTCTGCCCTATAAAAAAGAAAAAAAATATGTTATTAAATATGCATTAACAGAGATAGAAGATGTTGCAGAATTTCTGCTCCTGTGAAATGCAGGACAAGGTGTCCTAGCCAGACATTCTGACAACCCAGTTATGTCTTCCCTTGCAAAACTGTTAAGCACCAGGGAGTGAAGTGCTTCTGGTAACCAAGGTACAACTTTGAAAACAAATGTTAACTGTATGATTTCTGCAGGGAGCGTCTTAGTTTATTCCTGGCTATGCCAAAGCATCCCATGTTCAGGGCACTTTATCTTTCTAGACCTGTAAAAATTTTTGACATGAAACCTGGTAGGAGATAGAGAAGAAAAAACCCAGCCTTCATTTTGTGGAGATATCTAAGTGAAATTTTGTACATATCATTTTATTTCAATGATTACAGTCCCCTGTCATGGAACCTGAAATGTGCAGGGGAGCATGGGTTTTTTTGTAAGGGAGCTTTTGACAGTGTGTATTCAGGAAATACAGCCAGAATCATCTTCGGAAGAGGAACCAGGCTGCTCATAAAACCCAGTAGGTATCGCTACACCAATATGGTTAGGAAAGATTCAGTACGTTAGGTCTACTGTCAGATCTTCTTTAAAATAGGAATGAAAGAGCACATGGGTCAGAAGAGCACATAGTCAACAATTTGCTTGTAACTTCTCTGTTCCATTGATGCGAGTGGAACAGATCAGGACTTGCTATTGTTCTGCTAAAGTCAGTGAATGACACTTGTGTTCTGCAAGCACCATGTTAATCAGGATGAACCCTACAGGGGAATATATTTGAGATCAGTTTTAATGAATAACCTTTGCTTGCTCAAAAGATTAGGTGAAAATGGCTTCTGATGTTTAGGTTTGGATCCCTTACTGGATTAGTTGCCAGCTGAATAAACATGAAAAATTAGGACCTTAAATTGATTTTCATTGGGAATTTCCTTCTGTTTATTTTTTCTTGGCTTCTTTTCTGATATTGACTGCCTGGCTGATCTGTCTAAACTCCTTCTTTAGATGATGAGAAATTTTAGAAATAGCTATGTTACTTGTTTAAAAAATGGTCAACATTTCATTCCCCTTTGTCTATGATGAGAAATTTTAGAAATAGCTATGTTACGTGTTTAAAAAAATGGTCAACATTTCATTCCCCCTTGTCCCACAGTGTGCTGTGACTTTTAAAGGCTGAGGCTTCTCTCCTTTACAATTTTTGTATAGAAGCTTATTACTGTGGGACAACTGACTCCTCCTGGAAACTCATCTTTGGGAGAGGCACAAAACTAATAATGAAATCAGGTACATCATAAAACACATAGTTGTTTCACATTATAAATGCAAATTCTCCTGTTCTCCTATGGCAAAAATTGTTCTACTTAAAACTGTCCAAGGAGTTTCCACTGCATTATGTTAATGGGATAATGAGCCTGATTTTCTACTTTACACATTTCAGAATTGTTTCTATCCGCATTTCTAGAGATAGATCAGAGGCATGCAGCTAGAAAAACATCCTGATTTGGAGTCAAAGCTATGTGACAAGGGTGACATCTGTTTTCCCCCTTGATCTCTTTTGAAAAATTCATATACTTGTCTGGTCCAAAAGCTGTGTGTGGTTTTTGTTAGTGGATGTGTCACTGTGTGAATTCAGTATCCAACTGGAAAGTCACCTTTGGAAGTGGGACACACCTGATGGTGAAATCGGGTAAGTAGAAAACCTGAAGGAGTAAGGGAAGGAAAGCCTAGTTCCCCTTTCTGTGAAACAACTGTTAAAATACCTTTTTTTTTTTCTTTCTGAGGGAAATTGAAGGTTAAGGTTGACCTTGCATCAGGGAAAAAAAATTATAAAGCTAAATACCTGTTTGGAGGACTGGACTCTCCTGTATGTGTCACTGAGAACTAAATGCTTTATTTCATTTGTGAATGTTCAAAATTACTTTGATGCAGGTTCTGGAACAATGACTACAATAAAAATTTTCTGGGCAGCATCTATTGAGGGGACAGATAGGGAGCAACCATCCCAATGGACTGTATACTGGATGCTTCTTTTTCTCCAAAAAGAATAAGCAAATCGCTCAGTTATAGCTTTCTGCAGCTGGAGAGAGAGTCCTACCCCAAATACTCCTTTTCTTCACTACTACATGTTCCCAGAAATCTCTCAGACCTGCAGGGACATTCACTGTCCTTTTAATTGCATTGTCCAGAACATTGTTCTCATTAACTCTCAGAAGCTGCAGATCTTGTCTCTGCTGGGCAAACTGTCTTACCTATTGCTCTGTTGCTCCTACTTCTGGCCACAGGTTTCCATCCAGGTTTTCACTCACTGACCAAAAAAAACCAACAAAACACAAAAAACCCCTGGGTTATCATGAATAGAGATCTGAACAAGTGTTGTTTTTTGGAGGAATCAAGAAAGGTATTTTGAAGATTTACACTGTGTATAGGAAGGTCCAGGGGGAGATGTCTGCTTTTAATGTTGATCTAATGCTGAAAGAGTAATGTAGCTGTTAATCCTTGTAAGATTTCCTCACTTCAATGAAAGACAAATCTTGCAGTCAGTGGTCATCTCTGTCAAAACTGAGAGAGACCATCAACTATGAAAATCTTTAAAGGAAATCTGAGTTGAAGTTGCCAAGGAATTTACTTGAGCAAACTAAGTTAAAAGAAATGTCAATAAGGAATTAATAAGTGACTGAAGGAGATAACAGGGTTTTTGTTTTGAAGAAAAATACTGTGTGAATAGCTATGGAAACAAATTCACCTTTGGAAACAGAGTGCAACTAAAGATAAAACCAAGTAAGTTCTAAACTATTTTCTGTTCAATAATGTATAAAAAAAGAAAGATATGTATGAGTTGAAGAAAGGTCTACTAAGGTATGTCCTCAATTATTCAGTTCTGTCAGTAATCTATGTCCTTCCTTTCACATAAGCAGTGTAGGGTCCTGAAACCATTTTCTCAGGGACACACATATTGTGTCATGGTCACTCAGGCGCAGACAGACTTTCTTCTAAGGATATGATGCACTTGTGTTCTTGTTGAGGTGAAAACCACTGTGTGAACTACAACAAGCTCACACTTGGCAAAGGGACACAACTTCAGATTTTGCCTAGTAAGTGCTGCCACCTTCTTGTACTCTTCTTCTGTGTAGGGCAAATCTACCCACTGCCCAGTGAGCTTTCCAGTGTCGCTCTTCTCAGCTGCTTTCCTCCAAGAGAGGCTTTGGCTTAGGACAGAAGGAACAGTGCTCCCAAATGAGGTTGTGTCCATAGGTCCAGTGGTCTTGATTGCACAGACAGATGGTAGGCCATTCTTCACTTCAGGTTGTACCTGACTCTCAGTGACAGACAGCACTTTCTAGTCAGACTGTGGATTCCCAGCTTGAATGGCTGTGTGTGACAATATCACCCAACAATTTTGTCTTAAAGCTTTGCTGCAGCAATAGCACTGAACAAGCACACAGGAGAGGGAAGGTGTAGTGAGGTCTCAGTGATATCTCATGTTGTTGCTAAACTAGAAAACTGATGACAAGAGTGTGCTTTTTCTCTTCAGCACAACAATGCAAGTCCATGCATTTGTCGGTTTTGTCATTCTGGCCTCAAAGGTCCCTGTGCCACTGAATAACTGCTCTTGTCCAAGTAGCCTCAGAAATCACCCCTCAGTTTTCATCTGTCCCTCTTCTCTGTCTTGCTGTTCCTGAGGAAAATGCCATTTCCTGTCCAAGGGACTCTTCCCTCTCCTCCAAAATGAGACCAGAGCAGGAGAGAGAGGATGTTGAGCCTTGGGTTCTTGTTAGGGTGTGTAGCACTGTGTTAACAACAATGCAAAGGAACTCCAGTTTGGGACAGGGACGAAGCTACGTATTCTGCCAAGTATGTTTTCAACTCCTGCTTCTTCACTTTATGCTGTCTCCTCTTACCACTTTCCCAATTTTAGGCAGCTTAAGGCCCTAAAAAAGTCAGAGGTGCAGAAGACACAGAGGATTTGTGTTTCCTTAGTCTTGGTGTGGCTGAGCAAAGGCTTGGGGATAGATGCTGCTTCTCAAGTGCCTCCCAGGGCTTTTTGTTATGGAAGGAAATGCTGTGTGATTATGGCTACAGCAACAACAAGCTGAACTTTGGCTCAGGGACCAAACTCTCTGTCCGGCCCAGTGAGTGTGCAGCTTTCCTGTGTATCTTTGTAAAAAACTTCTTGCAAGTTGCACTTCTTGCACATTTGCACCAAAGCACTCTGTAGGTATAACTTGTCCTGCCTGTGTCATCATTCAGAGGGGAAGGAGCAAGTAGGCAAAGCTTCAAGGTGCTCTTGTGTTTAGAAAAGTTTCCAGGTGGAGAACTTGGGCTATTTAGAGAAATGTTCTATGGATATTGTGCACAGGATGCTGATTGTACTCCAGCTAACAGGAATAGAGGTGTGGCTTAGGACAGATTGACCAACTTGTGCCCAGTACCTGTGTAAGGCTGGGGAAGACCCTGAGGGATATGTAAAAGGGGGATCAGTTCTGTTCCTTCCCTTAGGACTTTCAGGTAACTTGGGGAAGGCTCAGATTGTGCTTGGTGCCAGCGTTTCCTGAGAGTCCTGTGAAATAGCTCTAGGCAGGCAGACTGTCTTTCTGAGCATAACCGGAGAGAGGAAAGCTGCAGATCATTATGATACTTGCTTTCAGCCTGGATCGGGTGTGGAGAGTGAAAGGAGGAATCTGATTTACTCTGCAGAAACGTGAGGAGGCTGCCAGTAGAGTTGGTGGAGGTAATGCCAATTGAGAGTTAACCTGTGTTTCTGTGAAGTGCTCTGCTGTTGTGACAGTGGCCTCAACTTCACCTTTGGCTCTGGGACTAAAGTCACTGAAGTCACTAAAGTCACCGTCTTGCCAAGTAAGTGGGTTAATGCCTCTGTGTGTGACAATTTCACCTAACGATTATGTCCAAAGGTTTGGCAAGAAAAGGCATTTTCTCATTGAAATGCATAGTACTGATTTAAATACTGTGATAGTTCTTTCATTGTGAAAAACCACCACCTGTAGATGGAAATCTGGATGAGAACGTGGACTTCATCAGTTCCTCTGACCCGAGACTGGGTTCATCTTGTTATTCCCATCCCTTTTTTTCCATTACGGGACAAAGAGGCTTTGGGTAGGGATCATCAAGTGTTCCCTGCTACCTAGGGAGTAGGTTCTTCCATCTCGGATACCTGGGGGGACTGCAATCAGATCTTGTTATTCCCATGCATTTGGACATGGAAGAAGGTCTTTGGCCAAGAGAAGCTAGAGGAGGTTGTGGAAGTTTGCCTGGGTATTTATGGCTTCTCTCAGAGGCAGCTCCACGACTGTGTGTATCCAAGCCCTCCAGCACCCACTGAGGTGGCTGAATGAAGAGGCCCATTTTGTATAGGCCTGTCACACTGTGCTGGTGCTGGAGGATGGGGAAAACTCACATGGGGAAGTGGAACCAAACTTCTCGTTGCCCCAGGTGAGCTGTCTCTTCTCTGGGTCGAGGTGGACTCAATACAGGCGACGCTGTACTCTAGCTTCAAAACTAAGAGCGTAGTGGCTCTGTGGAGCAATTTGGGATGGTTTTAGTATGCCCTGGGAAGCTGTGGCAGACTTCCTATTTAACCAATGTGCACCAGGAAAGCGCCCATCCTGGGGGAAGAGAGCAAGTGAAAAGGGAAAACAAGCAAGTGAATTACAAGAAGAGAGATGTGGAAAATGCCTCATGGTCTTTAGTGAGCGGTGCCACTTTGGATTTGTCATGGGTGGAGGTGGAAAGTGAAGGAAGAGCCTTGTGGGTTTTCCTTGTGGTATTAATGAGACTGTAGCATGGGGAGGAAAAAGGACAAGCAATGGACATGAAGGCTAGATGTAATGGATTGCAAGTGCGTGTGGGGGAAATTGAAGGATTTCCTTGAGGGAAATTATTCAGGTGGACTGAGGTGGATAGGAATGTGCAAGGGCTTTTGCTATGGCAAGCAACACAGTGTCTGTGAATACCTACCAACTTACGTTTGGACTTGGAACGAGGCTCGTGGTAAAAGCAAGTAAGATTTCTGAGATTTGGGACATTGAGGTGTTTGGTGGAAAAATTCAATCCACCCAAACCCGAAGGTAATTTTTGCTAGGAGAGGAGCAAACTGCAGCTCAGAATCGGGCTGTTGCCAAAGGTCACATACAGTGACCGTAGTATGTGCTGGATATTGCAGGACAGGAGAGATGGTCCTCAGAGCAATGAAGTAAATTGCACAAGCTGTGGAGCTCTCCTGTGACAGAAGACCTAAAAGCCTTTCTTTCCAGAAGTTTAAGGAACTCAGGTTTGGAGTAGGAACTAAGAAAATTCATCCCTAACTATAAACAAGGGGCCATTTCCTGATAGCTGCTTGGATTGGGAGATATACAAGGCAAAAACACTGAAGGAAATAAAAAAGCATAAATCAGTTCTTTCCTCCTTTGAAAACTGTGAGTTTATACTCACACCCATGAAGTTTTCCTGAGCATTTGAATCAGAAACCTCAAGTAAATTTTTTCACTACTTCAGAAGTAAAATCTCAAGTAAATATTCAGCCAGAATTGTAGATTGTTCCAGATATTTTTTTTAATTTCACACCAAGAAAAGTAAAATGCTCTCAAAAGACTGCCAGACCAATATTTTTTCCCCATGGGAAGAGAGTGAAAGGAACAGTAAATACTTCACCTGTGGCTTTGATGTTCTCTCAGCTTTCTCAGAAAATAAATCCTGTTTTCTCTTTGGGACGGAGAGCAAACTGAACTATGGTCTCAGTTTTGCAGGAAGAGTGGGAGAGGGGTGTCATTGGTGCTTGAATGTTGTTTGCTCATTGAGTCATGGATTAGCCATGGTCTCACACTTGGTTGAATTTATAAGCTCTCCCGGGACAGGGGTCTTTTGTGGGTTGACTTTAAGGAAGGACGTTGGCTTGACAGTAATGAGAGACTGAGGTGTTGATGCACTGGGCTTGTCTGTCTCCTTGGAAAGCAGAGCAGGGGGAGTAAGAGAGGAAGCTGAGCCTTGGGTTCTTGTTAGGGTATGCAGCACTGTGTTAACACCAATGCAGGAAAACCTCAGTTTGGGCCTGGGATGAAACTACATGTTCTGCCAAGTATGTTTTCTTTTCCTGCTTCTCCACTTTATGTTGTCTCCTCTTGCTGTTTTCTAACTGGTGCGTGTGAAAGATGTGGTGGATTTGTGTTTCCATATCCTTGGTGTGTCTGAGCAAAGGCTTCGGGAGAGGTGCTGCTTCTTAAGTGCCTCCATGGGCTTTTTGTTATGGAAGGAAATGCTGTGTGATTATGACTCCGGCTACAACAAGCTAACCTTTGGCTCAGGGACCAGTCTATCCGTCCAGCCCAGTGAGTGTTTGTCTAGCCATGTGTTTTTCATATGCATCTCTTGCCATTGCATTGCATTTATATTTATCCTTTTGTTTTACCTTTGCACACCTGAAATGCCTTCTGTCCCATCAGAGGCTTCGAGAACACCTTCAGCACAGGCTTCAATGAGGTTGTGGTTGTACAGGGTAAATCTCAACTTGAAGTCTGCATGATTTTTGAAACAGTGTCCCCCGTGCCTTGCTGGGAAGGTCCTTGTCAGCCAGACTAATGGCTTCCTTGCTCTGGGGAGATGAGGGCATTTGTGTAATGGCTTCTGGTTTTGTGTCAGTGGGAACAGGTACACCTTTGGAGCTGGGACAAAGCTAAGTGTGAAACCTTGTGAGTACTGTCAGAGTTACTTTTAAGCCCTGCAGGGCAATGCAGAAATGTCCAAGGCAATAATGTCAAGGTGTAAATTTTAGGAAGCCTTCCTGTGAGCATGCACAACCCAGTGCACTGTCTCTGGGCATGGAAAAGTTGCAAGCTGTTGTGGGAGAAGCAGGGGCAGGGCAGAAGGTTTGTCTTTAGAAGGGGAGAAAGCTCTTTATGAAGGCATGTAAGTGCTCTCAGATGCATATGTCTCAACAGATGTGTCCTGAGCAGAACTGACCTCTCCTGAAGGGGCTCAAAAGCAGGGCTGCAAACCCTGTGGGCAAGGGCACTGCCAGAGGATGAGCAGTATGTGAGCAGTATGTGAACCTTGTGAATGGGGAAGGATGCTGTCATAGTTTGGGAATTAGTTACTTCCCTTGTCTTTCACTATTTTTTCCATATGCTGCCAGGAAAGACAAATGTCAGCCTCTTCTGAGGGTGACAGTGTTTCCTTTCTGCTAGCTGTGGGGTTGTTGTAAAGCTGGCTGTGACTGTGGGAATCTTCAGGGGCAAGTCTTGGCAAGCTCACCTTTGGGCCTGGAAGCAGACTTTCTGTGAGACCCTGTAAGTAGCTCTGTGTTGACTGGCTTGCTGGCTGAAATCTTGGGGAGGAAGAATAACCTGATTGCAGCCCATGTGGGTAGAGAGAATGGGCAGTGCATGAGGCAGGGCTCTTTAAATCTCTCTGCTGAGTTAAAAGTCTTCCTGGCATACGAAGTCTTCCTGGCAGCTGGATCTTCATGATCACTCAGTGTTTCTTGAAAGGGGTATCAAGCTGCAGGAGGAGCATCTATTGACTTCAGTACTCAGGTGGGACAGGGGATGTTGAGGAAAGGCAAGTGACTTCCACTTTGTGTGCTCCCACATAGTCACCGGGAAGCCACCAGTGCCACCATTCCTGAGGTCATGTTGTGTCTTCACAGCTCCCCCCTGCTATTTGTGGCTTTTGTAAAGTTCTCAAGCTGTAGGCTGCTGAGTGAACTATGGCCAGAGTAACATGAACCTCACATTTGGGAAAGGAACAAAATGCTCTGAAAATCCCTGTCAATGGGGGTGACTCTTTCCTCATCTTTCCACCCAGGCAGGTGCTTGGACTTCACAATCTTTTCTACCTGGATAAGTCAGCCCCTGCTGAATACATTACAGCTTTGGAAGGAATAAGGTAGTGCAGGGAGGACATGACTTAGAGGGTTTTTGTTGTGAAGGCAAGCACTGTGGGACTAATTATGGCAACCAAGTCACCTTTGGAGGTGGAACTCAGCTAAGGATAAAGCCCCGTAAGTTTTAAAGCCTTTTCGTGCTCCACTTGGTGGAACAGTTTTGTGGTCGTGAGCTAGCCTAACTGATGTGGCGGGAGACTGGTTCAATCTGTGGGGCTTTTTGCTCTGCTTTCTCTGGCAGCAGCAGACACCTTGATTCCACAAGGCCGTGAATTCAGTCCTTCTGTCCTTCTGTTGCTTACTCCTGCTCTCTGCCTTTCCCAGATGCAGGCCGTGGTCCTGAACCCTCTTGCTCAGGGACAGATATCTTTTGTGCCATGGCCATCCGTCCCTGTGACAGCTGGTGCCGGTTTCTGATGACTCTGTCTAGCGCAGCCATGGATGACTGTCACAGAATCACAGAATGATATGGCATTGTAAGGGACCTCTAGAGATCATCTAGTCCAACTCCCCTGCCAAAGCAGGTCTTCCTATAGTAGGTTGCACAGCAACTTGCCCAGGTGGGTTTTGAACGTCTCCAGAGATGGAGACTCCACCACCTCTCTGGGCAGACTGTTCCAGTGCTCTGCCACCCTCAAAGTGAAGAAGTTCCTCCTCCTGTTTAGATGGAACTTCTTATGTACAAGTTTGTGCCCGTTTCTTCTTGTCCTCTTGTCCTTTCTTCTGCTGAGGAAAGGCCAAATCAATAATGCTCTTGTCTGCACCAGAGTCCCATTTGTCATCCCTCCTGTCGACAAGATTCCCAAGAGATTCCTTATCAAGGCTACAGTTATGCCTGGCTTCAGATAGAGATCAGTTGTAGACTACCTGTCATGAGAGTTCCAGTTTTTTGCAAGGGTGTGAAGGACTGTGTGAACACAGGGAGCTACAAACTGGTGCTGGGGAGAGGGACGCGTCTTGTTGTGAAGCCCAGTGAGTACAACTGCTGCCCATGTTTCTTGTGTTCTGTGTTGCAAATCCTCCCTTTCCATCTCCCTGAGCACTGACCTTTATCTGGTCCGATCGATCAGGCATCCCCTGGATGTGAACTGGCTCTCCTGATCTGTTCCTTTCTTTCCCAGCCTACTCCCCTCTTCTGCAGGAAGTGCAACTAGGCTTGGTGTGGAAGAAGCGTGCACCATTTGGTGGTCACTGACCGGTTGTCTCGCCTTTAAAACCCACAGAGACCCAAAGCTAATGAACTTCCAGGGGATCCCTGCCCATAAAGAGGCATTTCAGGTGCATGGTGCCCCTGATTCTGGGCACAATTACCATGGCTGGGTGTTGTCATTCATGGGTCTTAAACATTAGGAAAGGCAAAGGGAAATGCTTTTCTGAAAAGTGCAAGTGAGCTGGGGAATAGATTTTCCATTGTTCAAGGGAGTGTCGCTGGACTTGAGCCTCTTGTGTCAGGGAGCTTGGCTGTGGCCTGAATGCAGGTGCTTTGTGTTTGAGATCATGTGCAAGGCTGATGTAGATATTTTTGTAATTGTATGTGTCAGAGTGTGAATTTTGCAGGCAAGTGTCACTGGACTTGAGCCTCTTGTGTCAGGGAGCTTGGCTGTGACCTGCATCCTTATGTAGAAATGTCTGGACAAAAGCCTGGGGAGAGATGCCACTTCTGAAATGGTTTTTGGACTTTTTGTTCTGGAACGAAATTCACTATGGGTTCAGCAAGATGACTTTTGGCTCAGGGACCAGATCATCCATCCCAGTAAGTGTGCTGCTTTTCTGTGTCCTTTGTCAAAAGTCCATGTGTGACCACTGGAATGCCTTGTTGAAGTGTTTGTTGTACCTAGGTCACCTTTCATAGAGGACGGAGAAAATTGGAGTATTTTCATTTAAGGGAGATCATGAAAAGGAGTCTCTGAGATGGTGAACTTGCATGAAATTCCTACTCGTGGCTAATGGCAGAGGCAGCAGTGCATCAATATGGGGTTTGAACCCATGGATCCAACAATACTCTTAATCCTACAGACCTATCAGGAGGGTCTTCACTTCAGGATGTAGCTGATTCTCAGTGACATTCAGCACAGTCAAGTTGGGATGTGAGTAACCACTTTTCCAAGCAGTTAAGAAGGTATTTGTTGAGAGAGGAAATGCTGTGTGACCACGGGAACGGGTCTGTATAAACCTGTCTTCGGTGCTGGGACGAGACTCTCTGTAAGGCCATGTAAGTCCAGCAGTGTTCCTACACTTTCTGTTTTCTTCATGTCTTTTCTATGGATGGTTAAGAGCAGTAACATAGTTGGTTCTTTCATCATTTAAGTGTGAAAATATGTAGTGATGAGCTTTGCTTTAAGGGCATGTGCGAGCTTGGTCCAAAAGGAGCCCCCTTGCTCTTAGTTTGCCTGGGATGAATAAAGCGGCCGCACCCCTGCTCTCAAACATCCCGTGGGGAGGCTGTCCTACTCCACTGGATCCCAGCAGGGTTTCTGTTGCAGTGGGAAGCACTGACACACTTCTGCACCTGCTGGCCAAACGCTTGGGGAGAGGTGCTGCTTCTCAAGTGCCTGGCTGGGCTTTTTGTTATGGAAGGAAATGCTGTGTGATTATGGCTCCAACTACAACAAGCTGACCTTTGGCTCTGGGACCAGACTCTCTGTCCAGCCCAGTGAGTGTGCAGCTTTCCTGTGTGTCCTTTTGCTAAGAGTTCTAGAGTGTACAAAGTGCCCTGTAGTCTTAGTTGTTGTAGCTGTGTCATGTTACAGATGGGAAGAACACAGGAGCTCCTTCATCTAATGCAGACAATGTAAGCCATCAGGGGAGTCTCTGAGACAGTAGATATGTGCAAAAACTCCCAATTGGAAGAGAAACTTTACCTGAAACTTTGCTCTTAGTTCTGGCACAGGCAGACTGTCAACCTCTGTTCCTGTCCTGTATCCTTCTACCTTGTTTCACCCTTCTGCTGCCACCCAAATCTAGACATTCTGGGGCAAATGCCTGGGGACAGGTGCTGCTTCTGAAGTGCTTGGCTTGGCTTTCTATTATGGATGGAAATGCTGTGTGATTATGGCACTGGCTACAACAAGTTGACCTTTGGCTCAGGGACCAGTCTTTCCGCCCAGCCCAGTGATTGTGCGTCTTTCCTGTATCTCCCCCCTGTAAAAAGTCCTTGAGTGTCCACCGGATCAGCTTGTAGACATACTGGTTGTATCTGAGACACATATGAGAGGGAAGGAAAAACATAGGCACTATGTTTTAGAGTAGCTGGCACGACAGCTGATGGTTTTTGCCTGGGTGTGAAGTACTGTGTGAATGCAGGGAACTACAAACTGATGCTGGGGACAGGAACACGCCTTGTTGTGGAGCCCAGTAAGTACAAATGCTGCCCAGCTGGGAGTATTTCTTGTGCTTTGTTATCCCAATCCACCCTTTCAAACTCCCTGAGCACTTACCTTTATCTGATCTGAGCAGGCCCATTCCTTGTTCTGACAAAACCCAGGATGTCCAGAGCCTTTCCTGAGGGAAAAGTGGCCTCCTTTGCCTTAGCAAGAGGATCAGGACCCTTCTTTTACTTAACAAGAAGATCTGGCCTAATCTGACAGAAGTGTGCACCAGTGGATAGTGGTTTAGTGCAATGTACAGCATTTCTGGATGTTTGCTGAAAGTTCTCTCTTTATGGGGAACAAAGCCAGGACCTCAGGCTCTGCGAGAGCAGGGATTTCCTTTCTCACTAAGAATGTAGATGAACTTGTGCTCTTGTTGAGGTGAAAACCACTATGTGAACTACAACAAGTTCACACTTGGACACAACTTCAGGTTTTGCCTAGTAAGTGCTACCACCTTCTTGTACTCTTCTTCTGGGTAGGGCAAAGCTACCCACTGCCCAGTGAGCTTTCCAGCATCTCTCTTCCTGGGATTATGGCTCCTCAGCTGTGGGTTTACATGCCACCTGCTTTCCTCCAAGATAGTCCTGGGCTCAGAGCAGAAGGAACCCTCCTCCCAAACAGCGTTGTATCCATAGGTCCAGTGGTGCTCTTGATCACATAGACAGATGGCAGGGCATTTTTCACTTCAGGATGTACCTGACTCTCAGTGACAGACAGCACTGTCTAGTCAGGCTGTGGATGCTCAGCTTTGCCAAGAGGTGGGGAAGGTTTTTGTTGAGAGAGGAAATGCTGTGCGACCACTGGAGCTGGTACATATAAACATGTCTTTGGCTCTGGAACGAGACTTGCTGTAAGGCCATGTAAGTCCAATAGTGTTCCTACACTTTCTGTGAGAGCTTGAGCCTGAATGCACTATGGGAAGGAGAAGGGGGGTCCACTTAGTTCTGGCCCAAGCCCTAGCCTCATCCCACACAGGCAGACTGCTAACCTCCACTCTTGCCCTGCGATCCTCCTGCCTCATGTCATCCTTCTACCTCCCCTCCAAGTTTAGACACGGCTGGACATAGGCCTGGGGAGATGTGCTTCTTCTCAATTGCCTGCCTGGGCATTTTGTTATGGAAGGAAATGTGGTGTGATTATGGCACTGGCTACAACAAACTAAACTTTGGCTCAGGGACCAGTCTTTCTGTCCAGCCCAGTGAGTGTGAAGCATTCCTGTGTGTCCTTTCTCACAAGTCCTTGGCTGTCCACCAGAGCAGCCTGTAGATATAACTTGTTATATATGCATCACTTTTCAGAGGGGAAAGAGAAAATTGGTACTATTTCAAGCTGCTGTTGTTCTTAGAAATGTTTCCAGGTGGTGAACTTCTGCTATGGACATGGTCTTGGTAGTCTGGCAGCCAACAGGAATAGAGGTGTGGTTTAGGACAGATGGACAGATTGACCAACTTTTGCCCAGTACCTGTATATGGCTGGGGAAGGCCATGGGGGATACATAAAGGGGGATCAGTTCTGTTCCTTCCCTTAGGACTTTCAGGTAACTTGGGGAAGGCTCAGATTGTGCTTGGTGCCAGTGTTTCCTGAGAGTCCTGTGGAATAGCTCTAGGCAGGTAAACTGTCTTTCTGAGCATAACTGGAGAGAGGAAAGCTGCAGATCATTATGATACTTGCTTTCAGCCTGGATTGGGTATGGAAAGTGAAAGGAGGAATGTAACCTGTTTAAACTGACAGCCAGAAGTGTAAGGACCCTCAAGAAAGCCAAGCAAGTGAAAGTATTCTCCACTGATCTACTCTGCAGAAATGCAGCAGGTTTTCACTTTAGAGTGAGCATTCTGCTCTCCCAGGGTGTATGTGAAGAGGCTGCCAGTACAGCTGGACTGGTGGAGGTAATGCCAACTGAGAGCTAACTTTCTGTGAAGTGCTCTGCTGTTGTGACAGCACCTCCAACTTCACCTTTGGCTCAGGGACTAAAGTCACCATCTGGCCAAGTAAGTGGGTTAATGCCTGTGTGTGACAATCTCACCCAACAATTTTGTCTTAAAGCTTTGCTGCAACAACAGCACTGGACGAATACATAGGAGAGGACAAGTAAACAGAACTCTGAGGGAAAGCTTATGTTTTCTCTATTTTAGAAAACCTATAAAGAGAGTGTTGTGAGCTTAAACACTAACTTGAAAGCTATTAATAGGACATTTGGTTTAAAACAACAAGGGCATAATTCACAAGTCAGATTTAGGTGGTAGCATTAGGGAGTTAGCAACTGAGTTTAATAGACTCTTCTATTTTATGTTTGGTAATGACTTTCCTGGTTGATAAAATTATTTGTTTGAGATTCTTTAGATTTTATTCCGCAATTTTGCTAAGAATTATTTAGTTATGAACTCTAAAAGCCTGATCAGTTTGTTAAAAATATGGATAGTAGGGTAAAGAGGATTTCTTTTTTTTTTTTTTTTTTTTTTTTTTTTTTTTAATTTGTCATGTCAAACCAAAGACCAAGGCATTTTGGCACTCTGTCCTGAAAAATCCTAGTACCAGTGAATGACTGGTCTTCTCCAAGCAGCCTCAGAAATCACCCCTCAGTTTTCATCTGTCCCTCCTCTCTGTCTTGCTGTTCCCAAGGCAAATGCCATCTCCTGTCCAAGGGGCTCATCCTTCTCCTTGCAGAAGGAGACCAGAGCAGGTGAGAGAGCAGGCTGAGCCTCAGTTCTTGTAAGAGTGCATAGCATTGTGTGAACACTAACACAGGAAAACTCCAGTTTGGGCCAGGGACAAAGCTACATGTTCTGCCAAGTACGTTTTCTTTTCCTGTTTCTCCACTTCATGCTGTCTCCTCTTGTCGCTTTCCCACTTAAGCAAGGGGGAAAGATCTCAGCTTAAATCTGAAAGATCCTAAAGAGAAGTCAGAGGTGCAGGAGAAAGACACGGAGGACTTGTGTTTCCTTACCCTTGGCATGGCTGGGCAAAAGCTTGGGAGAGGTGTTGCATCTGAAATGTCTTGCTGGGCTTTTTGTTATGGAGGGAAATGCTGTGTGATTATGACTCCACCTATGGCAAGCTGACCTTTGGCTCTGGGACCAAACTGTCTGTCCAACCCAGTGAGTGTGCAGCTTTCCTGTGTGTCCTTTTGTTAAAAGTGCTTGAGTGTCCACTGGAGTGCCCTGTAGACTTAATCATTGTATCTGTGTCACATTACACATAGGAAGGAGAGCACTGGAGCTCCTTCATTTAATGTAGACGATGTAAGGCATCAATGGAATTTCTGAGATCGTGGACATGCACAAAGCCTCCTGCTTGGTTGAGTGACTGTACACAAATCATGGTTTGAGGAACAGATTTTCCATGTTCTGGGCAGCACCTTTGAGCACTACCTTTGAGTCTGTCATGTTGGAGAGCTTTGCAATAGGTTTTTGCACATGGCCATTCACAGGGCAGACAGATACAGTTTTGTAACCTAATGTATCAGAGTTTGTATAGTGCTAAGAAATTCACTTTTGGAAAGGGAACTGTGCTTTCAGTTGTAGCCCATAGTTAGCCAATCGCAGTACAAACTGGAATTGCTTCATTTTTCTCTTCTTCGTGACTATCTAGTAGTAAAGATCTTGGGAACTGAACAATGAATTTCCCCAGAAGCCCCAAGGTCTTGTCTTAGGTGGGTTCCATTGTTTTGGATTCCTTTGAGTTATTTTACAGTGTTAATCTAAATGATAGATTCTCCCTTCACTCTATACTTAGTTAGGGGTGTGTGCTGCAGGCAATGGCACTCCAGCTCAATTTAGAAGCCTGCTTGTATCTGTGCTTAGACAGCTCTGGAAGCTGCAGTGATGCTATAGGGTGGGATTCTCAAAACAGATCTGGGAGAGCTACATGCATACACCTGCAACATCTCAAAGATGCTTCAATATCTGCCTTCTGTAAAGTAGCGAATTAGTTTTCTGCATTTAAATTGAATGGTTGTGATCTGCATTTTTTTTCCTTCTCTTGATACCTCTGGTGTTTTAGATGCCTAAATATTTTAAACTTCATTTTCCAATGGTTCAAAAGCACACCAATTCTTTGAAGACAGTGTGTCTTCCTTAGTGTCCTTGGTTCTACTTCTGCAGGTTTTGCTGCAGCCATTGCTGCCCGTCTCTCTGGATTAACACCTTACCGGTACTGACCCTTCACATTCCAGGATGACCAACATGGTGGCTGCTGTCTCATGGCCCAGTGAGTTACTGGGAAGGGGAGGAAGGGCTGCCAGCTTTTCCTGTGTGAGTGCTGGTGCGGGGAAGGTGATGTTTGGCAGGGGGACCATTTTCACTGTGAGACCTGGTGAGCATCATGGTAGGTTTAGGATTAGTGTGATTGTTAGTCAACATCTGTAACACTGACCTGGGCACTCAGCTCTATGGAACACTATGTCTGAGAATGCCAAATGGTTTGGAAATTTCCACAGGCCCCAACTCCACCACAACACTCCAGGAGCCTATAAGACACCTAAACAAAGCTGGTAGCCAAGCCCTTCGGTCTGTAGGTACCCTGAGTCTCCCCAAGATTTGGCTGTTTGGCTGCTTGAGAAAAAGTACAACTTTTTCTGAGATACAGTCATGGTACTGGTGTAGGAGAGAACTGAAGGCAGATGATGCAGCATGCTTAGGTCTCAGGGTGCAAGTAGGAGCATCTCGGGGCAAAATACATTTAATCAATGGTCAGGGATTGAGGAGAGTCTTTCCTCCCTCTCTGCGGATGAATTTCAGGAGTTGAGGAGGGGAAAACTGCATCTGTGCTCAGTGAGATTTTGACAGGGCTTGTTGCACTGGGTGTATGGCACAAAGGTTCTCTTTGGGACAGGAACAAGGTTGTCAGTGCTACCCCGTAAGTACACAGTGTTGTCTTTTGGGGAAGAGGGTCATGAATGAGCATGAAGGACAAAATGTGCTACTGAATTCAAGGGTAGGGAAGCAGATAGATTTTGCCCAGTATATAAAATGCTCTGTCATGATATGTAAAACTTAAGACGCTGAGTTCCATCTTTAAGCTTAACCTGTACTCTTCATATATCCAAACATGTTTTGGTAAACCCAACAGTTCTGTTCAAATTAGATGTGGATCAACATCCTTTTCATTTTTTCTTATCAAGGTACATTCAGTTTCTGTTTTTGAGAGGTCTGCTACTGATCAATGTGGAGAAAATTTGAGGGTCTGTTTTCTTTTGAGTAGGGCGATGCAGGGAAAAAAACATGGGTTTAAAAGAGTAGTATGGCTTCACTATCCTAATCTAGCTTGTACTTGTAAAAGCCAGAAATCACTCTATCCTTAAATATTTTATTTTGCATATATTTTCTGTAAGTAAGATCTCTCAGATTATTCAAGTAGGACATTTGGTAATGTGGCCAGTACTGTGTCACATATGAGGTTCTGGTGCCAAGCTGTTCTTTGGAAGTGGAGCAAAACTGAAAATTGATCTAGAAGGTAGACAGAAACCTTTATTTTGACCATATATAACTCTGAAATGGCCAGGAAAGGCTATACTTTGGCAAAGTACCTTCAGATTAATTTTATTCTGAATCGCACCAACATTTTTGTATAACCCATTCAATGGGGAAAAATCAAAATGTCTGTTTAAAAACAAATCCAAACAAAGTTACAGAATTATTGCAGAATTTTGTGGGTGATCAGCATAAATTTACAGATGCAGAACAGATAAATTATTCAAACATGTGGTGGGGAAGGATAGGAGAGAGTATGAAGGAGGCAGGTCTGTATATCTTCATAAAACCAAGATATGATTTGATAAAATGTCTTAACTCTGTTGAAAAAGTTAAAGAGTTTTTTACATGATATGCAGTAGTGAATTGACAGAATCAAGAACCAGAAGTTTAGACTTGCAGAGTAAAACAAAAAATAATGATAGCTAAACACCCTTAAAAAGGAATGAAATCTCAAGAGTAGTGAATGTGTGTGTTGGAAAACTTTCTGGAAACTTCATGCTTCCAGAGCATCTCATGGAGTAGTAGAAGCTGGATTAGGTGTTTAAATTCCCATATGCCCATCTTTCCATGAAGAAAGTGCTGTAATTTTTTTTTGGTTAAATTTTCAGTCGGTGTATTTGTGGATGTGTAAGTGATGGCTTCAAGGATGGTTTTTGTTGGGTTGTTTCTCACTGTGCGGACACTGCATATAAAGTCTTCTTTGGAAAAGAGACAAAGCTTCTTGTGAAACCAAGTAAGAAACATGCTTATATTTATTTACCTCATTTATTGTGGATATAGAGCAGAGGCCCTTTTAGCACCATCACTTGGTAATAAAAGGAATTGTTTAGCTGAAATAAGTAGTAATGATTTAAATTACTGTAACAGTTCTTGGATTGTCTGCCATCTGGTGTATTGTGGAAGCTGGAAAAAAACCCCACCTGCAGATGGAAATCTGGACCCACCAGAATTTGGACTTCACCAGTTACTCTGATGCTGGACTGTGTTCATATTGCTGTTCCCATCCCTTTTTGCCAATCCAGCACAACAAGGCTTTGGGGTCAGGTCTGCAAACATCTTTGCAGGACCTGTTGTGCCAGGTCTAACTGTAAAGTCAATAGACTCATTTTTCTTCTAAGGAGGATCATAAGCAGCTTCATTACTAAGGGTCCATTTGCATAGTTTCATTTAACGCAGACATGTTTAAGCCATCAGAGGAGCCTCTGACATAGTAAACTTGCATGAAATCCCCACACAAATGAGCGATGACCGCTGAAAAGTGATGTCATGCTTAGAAAAGTTTCTAGCTGGGGAACTTCTATTTACTGAATACGATGCTCCAAGCTGCTGATGGTCTGCCAGTGAGCAGGAATTGAGGCATGCATAGTAGAGCTGTGTGTGGTATTAGTAAGTGTTGTCACTGTGTGACTTGAGCATCCACCTGGAAAGCTGACTTTGGAATTGGGACACAACTTATGGTGCATTCTAGCAGGAATAAACCCTTCCTGAAGGAGTAAGGATAGGAAAGTCACATCACTTACCCTGATAAATCCTGCTGGGCTGTATTGGAAACTGGTATAAGCAGGGATGGAGATTGTGTGTATGTCTGTAGGGGAGAGATACAGCATACAGAACTGAGAAAGACATTTTGAAAGTGTAGACTGTGTGCAGGAGTGCCCAGGAGAACAGTTTTGTTTTTAACGCTGATCTAGGGCTGGAAGGGGAGTTGTGATCAGAAATCTGTGGTCACAAACAAGTGTAGCTATATTGGAGGGGGACTGTTCAGTCTGTGGGGCTTTTTGCTCTGCTTTCTCTGGCAGCAGCAGACACCTTGATTCCTCAATGCCATGAAATTAATCCTTCTGCTTACTAATTCCTGCCAGCTCCTGCTCTCTGCCTTTCCCAGATGCAGGCCGTGGTCCTGAACCCTCTTGCTCAGGGACAGATATCTTTTGTGCCATGGCCATCCGTCCCTGTGACAGCTGGTGCCGGTTTCTGATGACTCTGTCTAGCACAATCCCGGGTGGCTGTCCTTTGCTCTGCCGAGGAAAGGCCAAATCTGCACCAGAGTCCCTTTGTCATCCTTCCTGTTGACGAGATTGCCAAGAGATTCCTTATCAAGGCTACAGTTATGCCTGGCTTCAGATAGAGATCAGTTGTAGACTACCTGTCATGAGAGTTCCAGTTTTTTGCAAGGGTGTGAAGGACTGTGTGAACACAGGGAGCTACAAACTGGTGCTGGGGAGAGGGACGCGTCTTGTTGTGAAGCCCAGTGAGTACAACTGCTGCCCATGTTTCTTATTGTGTGATACAAATCCTCCCTTTCCACCTCCCTGAGCACTTCCACAGGGGTCAGCCTGGAGAAACTCTGGGGGCAGGAGGAGGAGGTTGTGTTCAGTTCTGGGCTCCCCGGTTCCAGAAGGACAGGGAACTTCTGGAGAGGGTACAGCAGAGGGCTACAGAGATGATTAGGGGCCTGGAGCATCTCCCTTATGAGGAGAGGCTGAGGCACTTTGGTTTTTTTAGTCTAGAGAAGAGAAGGCTGAGTGTTTTTTTTGATCTTTTTATTATGGAAGGAAATGCTGTGTGATTAGAGGTACAGCTACAGGAGGCTACCCTTTGGCTCAGGGACCAGATTGTCTATCCAGCCCAGTAAGTGTACAGCTTTCCTGTGTCCTTTATCAAAAGTGCTTGAATGTCTATTGGAGTGCCTTGTAGATGTCCTTCTTGTATCTAGTCACCTTTCATAGAGGAAGGAGAATATAGGTACTATTTCATTTAAGTGAGACAACGAAGAGGAGTCTCTGAGATGGTGAACTTGCAAGAAGTTCCACATGTGACACTGGGCAGAGGCAACAGTGCATCAAAATGTCGATTGTACCCATAGGTCCAACAGTGCTCTTGAGCCCACAGGAAGAATGGGGGTCTCTTCGCTACAACATGTATCTGACTATGAATGACACCACTGTCTAGTTGGGATGTGACTGACTTGCTTTGTCAAGAGGTGGGGAAGGTTTTTGTTGAGTGAAGAAATGCTGTGTGACCACAGGATCTGGTTTGTATAAACATGTCTTCGGTTCTGGAACAAGACTCACTGTAAGGCCATGTAAGTCCAACAGTGTTCCTACACTTTCTGTGTTCTGTAAGGCCGTTCACTGCATGGTTGGCAGCAGCAGTGTGGCGCAGGGTTTGACCATTTATCTGTGATGATGTCTAGTAATGAATTTTTCTCTAAGGGAATGTGCCAACTTGGTCCAAAACAACCCTCCTTGCTCTCAGTTTGGCTGGGTCGAACAAAGTAGCCACGCACCTGCTGTCAGCTATCCCATCAAGATGCTATCCTGTGCCACTGCATCCCGGTGGGTTTTCTATTGAAGTGGGAAGCACTGTCACCCTTGTGCTGCCGCTGTTAGCCTTGCATGGCAGGACAAAGGCTTGGGGAGAGGTGCTGCCTCTGAAATGGCTTGTTGGGCTTTTTGTTATGGAAGGAAATGCTGTGTGATTATGGCAACGGCTACGACAAGCTGACCTTCGGCTCTGGGACCAGATTGTCCGTCCAGCCCAGTGAGTGTGCAGCTTTTCTGTGTCTCCTTGGTCAAAAATCCTTGAGTATCCACCGGAGCACCCTGTGGATATGCTTGTGTATGGGTCACATTACAGAATGGAAGGAGAACACAGGTACTATTTCAAGATACTCCTGTGCTTAGAAGCATTTCAAAGTGGTCAATTTTTGCTATTTAGAGAAATGTGCTCTGGACATAGTGCTCAGTTATGCTGATAGTCCATCAGCCAACAGGAACAGAAGTGTGGTTTAGGGCAGATGGACAGATTGACCAACTTGTGCCTAGTACCTGTGTATGGCTGGGGAAGACCCTGGGGGATACATTCTGTTCCTTCCCTTAGGACTTTCAGGTAACTTGGGGAAGGCTCAGATTGTGCTTGGTGCCAGCGTTTCCTGAGAGTCCTGTGAAATAGCTCTAGGCAGGCAGACTGTCTTTCTGAGCATAACCGGAGAGAGGAAAGCTGCAGATCATTATGATACTTGCTTTCAGCCTGGATCGGGTGTGGAGAGTGAAAGGGGGAGCTGTCAGTGGGAGTGACTCTTTCCTCATCTTTCCACCCAGGCAGGTGCTTGAACTTCCCACTTCGTTTATATCACGATCTTTTCTACCTGGATAGGTCAGAGGAATGTGATTACAAAGACATTCTATTTGTAGTGAGAGGTGCATGACATCTGTTTTCACCCTTCATCTCTATAGGAAATCTTGTACTATTTTCTGGAGCAAAAATTGTGTGTGGTTTTTGTTAGTGCATATATCACTGTGTGATTTCAACATCCACCTGGAAAGTTGCCTTTGGGAGTGGAACACAACTGCTGGTGAAACCTGGTAGGTAAGGAGAGGAAAGTCACATCCCTTACTTGGAAAATAACACCTGCTGAGCTGTGTAAGAAACTAGTTTGCAGAGGGATGGAGTTTCTGTGTGTGTCTGTGTGAGAGATACAACAGCCAGAACCAAGATGGGCTTTTTGAAGGTGTGCCGTGTGTGCAGGAGAGTCCAGAGGAATATTTCTGCTTTTAAGTCTGACTTTTTAGGGCTGAGGGAGAAGTTGGGATAATAATCCTGCATCTTTTCCATACATGGAACAAGTGCACAGTCAGCGACCATCTCTGTCAGAGCTGAAAGGGATGACCATCTGTGGCTGTTTAACAAGTGCCCTGCCAGCGACTCACAGCTTTGGAAGGAATAAGGTAGTGCAGGGAGGACATGACTTAGAGGGTTTTTGTTGTGAAGGCAAGCACTGTGGGACTAATTATGGCAACCAAGTCACCTTTGGAGGTGGAACTCAGCTAAGGATAAAGCCCCGTAAGTTTTAAAGCCTTTTCGTGCTCCACTTGGTGGAACAGTTTTGTGGTCGTGAGCTAGCCTAACTGATGTGGCGGGAGACTGGTTCAATCTGTGGGGCTTTTTGCTCTGCTTTCTCTGGCAGCAGCAGACACCTTGATTCCACAAGGCCGTGAATTCAGTCCTTCTGTCCTTCTGTTGCTTACTCCTGCTCTCTGCCTTTCCCAGATGCAGGCCGTGGTCCTGAACCCTCTTGCTCAGGGACAGATATCTTTTGTGCCATGGCCATCCGTCCCTGTGACAGCTGGTGCCGGTTTCTGATGACTCTGTCTAGCGCAGCCATGGATGACTGTCACAGAATCACAGAATGATATGGCATTGTAAGGGACCTCTAGAGATCATCTAGTCCAACTCCCCTGCCAAAGCAGGTCTTCCTATAGTAGGTTGCACAGCAACTTGCCCAGGTGGGTTTTGAACGTCTCCAGAGATGGAGACTCCACCACCTCTCTGGGCAGACTGTTCCAGTGCTCTGCCACCCTCAAAGTGAAGAAGTTCCTCCTCCTGTTTAGATGGAACTTCTTATGTACAAGTTTGTGCCCGTTTCTTCTTGTCCTCTTGTCCTTTCTTCTGCTGAGGAAAGGCCAAATCAATAATGCTCTTGTCTGCACCAGAGTCCCATTTGTCATCCCTCCTGTCGACAAGATTCCCAAGAGATTCCTTATCAAGGCTACAGTTATGCCTGGCTTCAGATAGAGATCAGTTGTAGACTACCTGTCATGAGAGTTCCAGTTTTTTGCAAGGGTGTGAAGGACTGTGTGAACACAGGGAGCTACAAACTGGTGCTGGGGAGAGGGACGCGTCTTGTTGTGAAGCCCAGTGAGTACAACTGCTGCCCATGTTTCTTGTGTTCTGTGTTGCAAATCCTCCCTTTCCATCTCCCTGAGCACTGACCTTTATCTGGTCCGATCGATCAGGCATCCCCTGGATGTGAACTGGCTCTCCTGATCTGTTCCTTTCTTTCCCAGCCTACTCCCCTCTTCTGCAGGAAGTGCATCTAGGCTTGGTGTGGAAGAAGCGTGCACCATTTGGTGGTCACTGACCGGTTGTCTCGCCTTTAAAACCCACAGAGACCCAAAGCTAATGAACTTCCAGGGGATCCCTGCCCATAAAGAGGCATTTCAGGTGCATGGTGCCCCTGATTCTGGGCACAATTACCATGGCTGGGTGTTGTCATTCATGGGTCTTAAACATTAGGAAAGGCAAAGGGAAATGCTTTTCTGAAAAGTGCAAGTGAGCTGGGGAATAGATTTTCCATTGTTCAAGGGAGTGTCGCTGGACTTGAGCCTCTTGTGTCAGGGAGCTTGGCTGTGGCCTGAATGCAGGTGCTTTGTGTTTGAGATCATGTGCAAGGCTGATGTAGATATTTTTGTAATTGTATGTGTCAGAGTGTGAATTTTGCAGGCAAAGTCACTCTTGGAAAGGGAATACTACTTTCAGTGTTACCAGGTAAGCAGCAACTTTTCCTGGAAAATGGAATTGCTTCATTTTTGTCTTGCTCTTACTTATTTTGAGGGGAACAAATTTTGGGAACCACAATTTTGGGACACTGGCAATTTTCTAGGTGTCCCTTGAACTTGGTTCTCCCACATGCCTTGTGCTCCTGTGAAGTCTGTTACCACACCAAAGCTTCTTTACATGCCTGCTCTCATTGCTCCTGCCACCCTTAGTGTAGATAGATGTGCGTGCAATAGAGCACTGACACTTCAGAGAACTTTGGAAACCTGGTCCCATCCCCACTGAAGTTGTTCCAAAGGTGCTTTAGCTCTTCTATGTCACTGTGTCCCAGTGGGTTTGTGTTGCTGCTGGAAGCAGTGTGTGAAAAATGGTGCTTAGCACAAAGGTACCTTAGGGAGTGAGACAAGGCTCCTTGAAATGCCCACGAAGTGCTTGCAGACCTCAGCAGAAGTGCCTGCTGCTTTTAAAGCTCTCTGAGCTCCATGGAACATGCAACACCCAACTATTTTTCTCTCACCTTGGTAGAGTTTTCCCACACTAACCACAAGCCAGGGGTCAGCATGGAGGGACTCTGGGAACAGGAAGGGGATGCTTAGAGGGATGCCCCTTAGTTCTGGCACAGATAGACTGTCAACCTCCTTTTGTGCCCTGGGATCTTTCTGCCTTGTGTCACTCTTCTGATCATAGAATCGTAGAATCATAGAATGGGGAGAGTTGGAAGAGACCTTAAAAATCATCAAATTCTAATCCCCTTGCCACGGGCAGGGACACCTCCCACTAGATCAAGTTGCTCAAAGCCCCATCCAGCCTGGTCTTGAACACTCCCAGGGATGGACAAAAGCCTGGGGAGAGGTGTCACTTCTGAAATGGCTTTCTAGACTTTTTGTTATGGAAGGAAATGTTGTGTGTTGATGGCTATGGCTACAGCAAGCTGACCTTTGGCTCAGGGACCAGACTGTCAGTCCAACTCAGTAAGTGTGCAGCTTTCCTGTGTGTCCTTTTGTTAAAAGTCCTTGAGTGCCTTCTACACGTGCTTGTTGTACCAAGGTCACCTTTCATAGGGGAAGGAGAATATAGGTGCTATTTCATTTAAGGCAGGTGATGAAAAGTCGTCTCTGAGATGGTGAACTTGCATGAAATTCCCACTCATGTGGCGCAGGGCAGAAGCAGGAGTCCAGAAGGTTTGTACTCATAGTTCTAGTGGTGCTCTTAATCCCATAGAGAAATGGGGGTGCTGTCTCTTCAGGAGGTAGGTGACTCTCAGAGACGTACAGCAATGTCTAGCTGGGATGTGATTTGACCAGCTTGTCAAGTGGTTGGGAAGGTTTTGTTGAGAGAAGAAATGCTGTGTGACCATAGGAACTGGTCTGTATAAACCTGTATTCCGTTCTGGAATGAGACCCTGTAAGGCCATGTAAGTCCAACAGCATTCCTACACTTTCTGTATACTGCAAGGCCTTTCTTTGTGTGGTTCAGAGCAGTAACGTGGTTGTTCCATGTTTAAGTGTGACCATATCAGTGATGTATTTTGCTTTAAACCCTTCTTGCTCTACAACTATAACAAGCTGACCTTTGTTTCGCTCAGGGACCAGACTGTCCATCCAACCAAGTGAGTGAGCAGATTTTCTATGTCTCCTCTGTCAAAAATCCTTGAGTGTCCACTACAGTATTCTGCAGAAATAATTGCTGTGTATGGATCACGTTACAGAATAGATAGGGACCATAGGCACTATTTAAAGATACTCCTATGTGTTTCAAGGTGGTAAAATGTTCCTATTTCGATAAATGTGCTCTGGACAGGCCGCTCAACATCCATCAGCCAACAGGAATAGAACTGTGGTTTAGGCAGATGGACAGATTGACCAACTTGTGCCTAGTACCTGTGTATGGCTGGGGAAGACCCTGGGGGATACATTCTGTTCCTTCCCTTAGGACTTTCAGGTAACTTGGGGAAGGCTCAGATTGTGCTTGGTGCCAGCGTTTCCTGAGAGTCCTGTGAAATAGCTCTAGGCAGGCAGACTGTCTTTCTGAGCATAACCGGAGAGAGGAAAGCTGCAGATCATTATGATACTTGCTTTCAGCCTGGATCGGGTGTGGAGAGTGAAAGGAGGAATCTGATTTACTCTGCAGAAACGTGAGGAGGCTGCCAGTAGAGTTGGTGGAGGTAATGCCAATTGAGAGTTAACCTGTGTTTCTGTGAAGTGCTCTGCTGTTGTGACAGTGGCCTCAACTTCACCTTTGGCTCTGGGACTAAACACTAAAGTCACCGTCTTGCCAAGTAAGTGGGTTAATGCCTCTGTGTGTGACAATTTCACCTAACGATTATGTCCAAAGGCTGTCCTGTGACTTGGCAAGAAAAGGCATTTTCTCATTGAAATGCATAGTACTGATTTAAATACTGTGATAGTTCTTTCATTGTGAAAAACCACCACCTGTAGATGGAAATCTGGATGAGAACGTGGACTTCATCAGTTCCTCTGACCCGAGACTGGGTTCATCTTGTTATTCCCATCCCTTTTTTTCCATTACGGGACAAAGAGGCTTTGGGTAGGGATCATCAAGTGTTCCCTGCTACCTAGGGAGTAGGTTCTTCCATCTCGGATACCTGGGGGGACTGCAATCAGATCTTGTTATTCCCATGCATTTGGACATGGAAGAAGGTCTTTGGCCAAGAGAAGCTAGAGGAGGTTGTGGAAGTTTGCCTGGGTATTTATGGCTTCTCTCAGAGGCAGCTCCACGACTGTGTGTATCCAAGCCCTCCAGCACCCACTGAGGTGGCTGAATGAAGAGGCCCATTTTGTATAGGCCTGTCACACTGTGCTGGTGCTGGAGGATGGGGAAAACTCACATGGGGAAGTGGAACCAAACTTCTCGTTGCCCCAGGTGAGCTGTCTCTTCTCTGGGTCGAGGTGGACTCAATACAGGCGACGCTGTACTCTAGCTTCAAAACTAAGAGCGTAGTGGCTCTGTGGAGCAATTTGGGATGGTTTTAGTATGCCCTGGGAAGCTGTGGCAGACTTCCTATTTAACCAATGTGCACCAGGAAAGCGCCCATCCTGGGGGAAGAGAGCAAGTGAAAAGGGAAAACAAGCAAGTGAATTACAAGAAGAGAGATGTGGAAAATGCCTCATGGTCTTTAGTGAGCGGTGCCACTTTGGATTTGTCATGGGTGGAGGTGGAAAGTGAAGGAAGAGCCTTGTGGGTTTTCCTTGTGGTATTAATGAGACTGTAGCATGGGGAGGAAAAAGGACAAGCAATGGACATGAAGGCTAGATGTAATGGATTGCAAGTGCGTGTGGGGGAAATTGAAGGATTTCCTTGAGGGAAATTATTCAGGTGGACTGAGGTGGATAGGAATGTGCAAGGGCTTTTGCTATGGCAAGCAACACAGTGTCTGTGAATACCTACCAACTTACGTTTGGACTTGGAACGAGGCTCGTGGTAAAAGCAAGTAAGATTTCTGAGATTTGGGACATTGAGGTGTTTGGTGGAAAAATTCAATCCACCCAAACCCGAAGGTAATTTTTGCTAGGAGAGGAGCAAACTGCAGCTCAGAATCGGGCTGTTGCCAAAGGTCACATACAGTGACCGTAGTATGTGCTGGATATTGCAGGACAGGAGAGATGGTCCTCAGAGCAATGAAGTAAATTGCACAAGCTGTGGAGCTCTCCTGTGACAGAAGACCTAAAAGCCTTTCTTTCCAGATTTTTTTTTTTTTCTCCCAGATTTTTTTTTTTGATTTCACAAAAGAAAAAATAGCCAAGAAAAGTAAAATGCTCTCAAAAGACTGCCAGACCAATATTTTTTCCCCATAGGAAGAGAGTGAAAGGAACTTTAAATACTTCACCTGTGGCTTAGATGTTCTCTCAGCTTTCTCAGAAAATAAATCCTGTTTTCTCTTTGGGACGGAGAGCAAACTGAACTGTGGTCTTGGTTTTGCAGGAGGAGTAGGAGAGAGGTGTCACTGGTGCTTGAATGTTGTTTGCTCATTGAGTAATGAATTAGCCATGATCTCATACTCTGTTGAATTAACAAGCTTTCCCGGGACGGGGGTCTTTTGTGGGTTGACTTTAAGGAAGGACGTTGGCTTGACAGTAATGAGAGAGTGAGGTGTTGATGCATTGTGCCCCGACCTTAGTTTTTGTGTGAATGCATTTTTCAAGTTTGGAATGACTTGATTTATAGAGCTTCCAGCATTGCTAAGGCAACTTTTATCCTGCAAAACTGGTAAGTTGTGCTAATTGGAATGATACATTTGGACATTCTTGGATAAAATACCCCAGTTTGTCTTCAACTGATTTACTTCTTGGATTTGGTTGTTGGGGTTTTTTTTGATGCTGGTTTTGTTGTTGTTTTTCCATTTGCTAGCTCAGATGCAAATTTCTTTGAATGCATGGCCTGAATTTAGGTTCTGATAATGTGATGTTTCTGCATTATTCTTTTTATCACTTCTCAAAGTAATCATCCATTCAGTTTCTTCTGCTATCAAGGGCAGCTCAGGTTCTCTGTGGCCCTGGATAATCGAAAATTGGCCCTGTTCCACTTACAGAGTGCTTGCTTGTGTTTGTAGCTGTATATACAGCTTTATATACATCACTGCTGAATCTAAACTGCTGTCAAAGACCTAGTTCTGGAGAGGATGGAGGGGAGATTTCTGTTGTGTGCTGAACTACTGCAGTCTTCAGGGCATGATACAAGCTCATGTTTGGTAGTGGAACCCCCTGTTGAGACTGGAACCCAGCAAGTATTAATTAATACAATATAAAGTGCAGCCTGCAAAGGAGGTTGGACATTGCAAGAGAACATAGAGAAAGGTAACACAGACTGTTGAGACTCAATAGCAGCAGTCAGAAAGCTTCTAAACACTGTCTGGAAAGCTGTATACACACACACTGATTGATGCTGCTATGGTGTGGAATAAACAGGCGACTAATGAGGTGGTGGACAATAACTAGACTAGTGAATGTCCAGAATGATTAAGCAGGCAGAGGAACGTGGCTGAGGGAGTGTTTATTTCAATACACATGCTGAGGCCAATAATTTTCATTAGATTATTCCAATAAGAATCTTGCATTGCCATGTTCTCAAGTCTTAATCCAGCATATGTGCACAGCAGTGCACCATTTTGCAAAGCAGAGTGTCACGGTGTCACTGTGGGTTATGGCAAACTTACATTTGGAGCTGGAACGAAACTGACAGTTTCTCCAGGTATGTCTGATTTCTCACATGTCATTCTTCTTGAAAGTACTTCTTTCACTTTGCAGGTTATTTTGCCTATTTCATCATTGCACAATATATCAGGAATAGGACTATAAATGTTCAGATGGTGTAAGAGCAAGTGATTTCCATGGCTGCATATATATTTTCTCCTTCCTATTCCTGATGATGAACTAGCAGAAATTTTATATATGTAAGAGGATTTTTCTTGGAAAGTCAACAGGAAATGGGATCCTAAATCAAAAATTCTCATGTAAAGGAGAGGCAAAGGAAATGGTGAAAGCTGGCATGGGCCAGCAAAATGCAGAGTGGTAAGACTAGTCTCATAAAGCTGTAGCCAGTAAAAAGAACTTTTCTAGCATGTGGAAGATCATACTTTAAGATAACAAAACTCCTAATTGTACATGGATGCAAAATAAAATATATTGAGTCTTTCCTTTGGAGATCCTCAATAAAGCTGCAATGACAGAGGATGGGTTTCTGTTATATTGTGCAGCATTATATAAACGCTGGAAGCTCAGGAAGCAAGCTTACCCCTGAGAATGATACCAAGTTTGTATTCACAGCCAGCTAGTTGAGTACTGTGAAGTTACCTCTGCCTTCAACATCCATGGAGCACATTAGGAGCGAAGCTCTGAAACTGCTGAGGAACAGTGTGACAAGTCTTAAAAGCCAGGGGTGGAATAGATGGATATCCAGAGAGAGGGGAAAGAGGTCAAGAAGCAAAGTTCATTACTGAATGATTTTTGTGGGAAGATGGAAAGGTGACCCTGGTCACAAAACAATTTTCTCTGAAAAAAGAACATGAAAAAAAATGTGCTTGGTTGCTCCCACAAGTGTCTGAAAAAAAATCCCCCCAAAACTGCACAATTCTCTTGTCTGAAGCTCTTTTGAAAAGGGAAAAAGAGTAAGGCAGATCCTGAGACACCAATATTTTTTTTGTAAATGTATCAGTTTTTCCAAATTTCTTAAGAATACTTTTAGGAGCATTTAATATCTAAATGCCTTGGGTTTACTCTTGAAAAATAATGTTTCCATTTCTTGAAATTGTAGTGATTGTTAAGATACTTTCAATATAATATTATTCTGAAAGTTAAAAAACACAGCAATATAAAGAAACTATTCATTCTGAAAACATCTGGGGAAATTCCTCATATTTCAAATGACCCTCCTGACCCTGTTCAAAAACATCTGAGAAAAATAAGAACCTCAAGTTTATAGGGAGCTATCAGCAAGCTAAATGAGCCATAAATCAAGGCTCTGCCTGAGTTCATTTACATGTGCCCATATTTACCATTATAGTCATATTTATATGCAACTGCTCCAGATCTTGCTCTGGTCACAGTGTAGAACCTAAGTGCTTCTTGAATGCCTACTGAAACCTCAGTGTTTAATTGCAGAATAAGCAATGGTCTCCCTGTCACAAATAAATTGCCTACCAAAAAGTGCACTTTCTACTTACAAGCTAAATAACAAATTTACTCTGGAATCACTCTTGACTAATTCAAATGGTGAATCCAAGAGAATGGGATGATGGAGTTTTTACTTTATTGTTGAACACTAGATGAGCTGTGAAGTAACAGTAAATAAACTAATTTTTGAGAGAGGAATCTGACTGGCAGACTGAATAAATGAGGAATGAGATGAAGAATAAAACTTGTGAAGCAGGTAGCTTTCTGGATGCAATGGAATAAATATGATGGAAGGGAATATTAAGGAATATATGTTTGGGAGTTTGAAAGATGCAAAACAATACATGAAAAGAAAATCAGAAAAGAAGGATAGTCCTAGATTGATGAATCTGCCTAATCACAGAGATAAATAAAATTTTTTTTGATGGAGTGTTTCACTGTTGAAGATTCCATTCAATACCACTCTGGATATTGTAGAGGTCTGTGCTATTGTGTGAGTATGGAAGTAGTTATAAACTCACATTTGGATCTGGGACAAGACTTCTGGTTTTGCCAGGTACATTTATCCTGATTTTTTTTGGCTGATTTACAAGATTGTTGTAGATAAACACCAAGATCTTGGCAGTTGTCAAAGGCCTGAGGTCTTACTTCAACGAGCAGAATATATTCCACAGCAGATGTCCAAGCAGTCTGCCTTGAGGCCTCTGCAGGTGGGAATGTGATTTCCATGCTCTTCCATCAATTGCATTCCTGTGATAAGATAAGACAAAGACTGCTTTTGCTCTTCTGTTAAGTCAGTCATATAGATTTGTTTTCTCCTAAGGGGTTAATTCATGCCACTTCCATTGGCCTCAAGCAAAGTGATGAAATAGATCAGATGATAGTGCATTGAAATACAAGAATTGTTATAATATTTATTTTGCTGGACATGGGCCAGCAATGTGCACTCACAGCTGAGGAAGCCAACTGTATTCTGGGCTACATCAAAAGAAGAGTGGTCAGCAGGTCAAGGGAGGTGATTCTGTCCCTCTACTCCACTCTGGTGAGATCCCATCTCCTGTACTACATCCAGCTCTGGGGTCCTCAGTACACAAAAGACACGGATCTGCTAGAGCAGGTCCAGAAGCAGGAATAAATAAATATATCAGAAGATAATAATCAGAAGGATGGAACACATCTCCTATGAGGAAAGGGAGAGAGATTTGGCATTGTTCAGCCTGGAGAGGGCTCTGAGAACATGTTATTGTAGCCTTTCAATACTTAAAGGGGGCTTATATGAAAGATGGAGACAAACTTTATAGTAGGGCCTGTAGCGATACGACATGGAGTAATGGTTTTAAAATAAAATAGGGATAGTGTGGCCAGCAGGGCTAGAGAATCGATTGTCCCCCTGTACTTGGCACTGGTGAGGCCACACCTTGAATACTGTGTCCAGTTTTGGACCCCTCAAAACAGGAGGGACATTGAGGTGCTGGAGCATGTCCAGAGACAAGAAACAAAGCTGGTGAAAGGTCTGAAACACAATCAGAAGGATGGAACACATCTCCTATGAGGAAAGGGAGAGAGATTTGGCATTGTTCAGCCTGGAGAGGGCTCTGAGAACATGTTATTGTAGCCTTTCAATACTTAAAGGGGGCTTATATGAAAGATGGAGACAAACTTTATAGTAGGGCCTGTAGCGATACGACATGGAGTAATGGTTTTAAAATAAAATAGGGATAGTGTGGCCAGCAGGGCTAGAGAATCGATTGTCCCCCTGTACTTGGCACTGGTGAGGCCACACCTTGAATACTGTGTCCAGTTTTGGACCCCTCAAAACAGGAGGGACATTGAGGTGCTGGAGCATGTCCAGAGACAAGAAACAAAGCTGGTGAAAGGTCTGAAACACAATCTTATGAGGAGTGGCTGAGGGAACTGGGGTGGTTCAGTCTGGAGAAAAGAGGGCTGAGGGGAGACCTTCTCACTCTCTACAACTACCTAAAAGGAGGGAGTAGCAAGTGGGGGTTGGTCACATCTCCCAAGTAACAGGCGATGGGACAAGGGCATCTCCTGTACTACATCCAGCTCTGGGGTCCTCAGTACACAAAAGACACGGATCTGCTAGAGCAGGTCCAGAAGCAGGAATAAATAAATATATCAGAAGATAATAATCAGAAGGATGGAACACATCTCCTATGAGGAAAGGGAGAGAGATTTGGCATTGTTCAGCCTGGAGAGGGCTCTGAGAACATGTTATTGTAGCCTTTCAATACTTAAAGGGGGCTTATATGAAAGATGGAGACAAACTTTATAGTAGGGCCTGTAGCGATACGACATGGAGTAATGGTTTTAAAATAAAATAGGGATAGTGTGGCCAGCAGGGCTAGAGAATCGATTGTCCCCCTGTACTTGGCACTGGTGAGGCCACACCTTGAATACTGTGTCCAGTTTTGGACCCCTCAAAACAGGAGGGACATTGAGGTGCTGGAGCATGTCCAGAGACAAGAAACAAAGCTGGTGAAAGGTCTGAAACACAATCTTATGAGGAGTGGCTGAGGGAACTGGGGTGGTTCAGTCTGGAGAAAAGAGGGCTGAGGGGAGACCTTCTCACTCTCTACAACTACCTAAAAGGAGGGAGTAGCAAGTGGGGGTTGGTCACATCTCCCAAGTAACAGGCGATGGGACAAGGGGGGATGGCCTCAAGTTGCACCAGGGGAGGTTTAGGGTGGATATTAGGAAAAATTTCTTCACAAAAAGGGTTATCAAACATTGGAACAGGCTGCCCAAGGACGTGGTTGAATAACCTTCCCTGGAGGCATTTAAAAGATGTGTATACATGGTGCTGAGGGACATGGTTTAGTGGTGTTTTTGTCAGTGATAAGTTAATGGTTGGACTTGTTCTTAAGGGTTCCTTGCAACCTAGATGATTCTATGATTCTGAAAGAGGGTAGATTCAGACTACAAATAACGAAAAAAAGTTTTTACTATGAGGGTGGTAAAAGACTGGAACAGGTCTCTCAGTGAAGTGGTAGATGCCCCGTCCCTGGAAACATTCAAGGTCAGGTTCGATGGGGGTCTGAGCAACCTGATCTAGATGAAGATATCTCTGCTCTTTACAGAGGGGTTCAACTAGATGGCTTTTAAAGGTCCCTTCCAACCCAAACAATTCTATGATTGTATAACTTAGAAAATATCTATTTAAGGTGATTATCATCATTTTAGCTGGTCTCTGTTTGTAGCAGAATCCCACCAAGGAACAGTATATGTATAAAATTTTTAATATTAGTGTTGGAAAGGAATTGGACTGCCTTGTAGCTGGTTTGTCTGATGTACAGATACTGTACATCAGAATCCAAAAATATGACAAGTGAATTCTGTTCTCAACTGGGACTTGAATCCAGATATGTTGAGCTGTCACAGCTACAAGGCCATGCTTAATGCTTCCTTCTGCTACCACATATCTAAGTGAGAGTATAAAAATCCTGAAGTAATAGAGTTAGAAGGCTGAGATTGCCTTTGCAACTGCCTGTGAAGCTCTAAGATCTAGTCAAGGTCACAGTGTGCCACTGAAACCTGTAAGGAGATAACTGTAACCAAGATTAAAGGGGTTCTTGCAAAGGTTTCCCGGGTTGTGTGAATTATGGGGGTGGAGGATACAAGCTGACGTTAGGAAAAGGAACCTTGCTGGTGGTCAAGCCAGGTGGGTAGTAAATGCTAAAAAATTCAGGAGAAAACTTGGACTGAAAGGCAGTGGCCCTAACTATGTCCTGTCCTGGTTTGAGGTAAAACAGAACTAATTTTCTGTTCAGTAATTTTACTTTTTGAGCTAGGCCTCTTCTGACTAACTAAACTCTGAAATTAACAGCATATTGTTCAGAAACCGTTCACTCTCACAGTGATAAGACCTGATTATACCAAGGAATGGTATGCAGAGAGGCCCCTGCTTATACTTATTGCTATAACAACCAAGGTCAAGTAAATTTGTTATTTGCCCCGTTGGAGGGTCGGAAGCAGAGAAGCGTAGAGGGGTCCCACCTGTAGGGAGGAACGGACAGGACAGGTGACCCAAAACTGACCAACAGGGTATTCCAACCCATCCGCATCACGCTCAGTATAAAAGCTGAGGGATCAAAGGGTCAACTCTCTTCCTTCAATGGCCGACGTCCAAGGAGGACCCTGTCTGTTCGTCTGCCTTTGATCCCGATCCGAACGTTCCTGACTCCAGAGCTGGAATCTGGCTCCTGTCCATCACCGAGTCCGGCCTGGGACTTTCCCCTGCACTGGCTGGTGACGTGATCGTCATCCTGGGAGCTTGATATGGTTTTGTATATACTGTATACATTTTAATTTTATTTTACTTTTTTTCTCTTTTTTTTTCTTATTTCATTATTTATTTATATTTCTTTAAAGTAGTTTAGTCTTTTTATAAACTCATAGTTTTTTTATCCCCCTCTTCCTCTCCTCTCTTTTCCTTGGGGCAGGGGGGCATCTGTCATTCTGGTCAATTCGGTCAAAACCACGACAGTGGCACAGTGAACAGGAACTTTAGGTGATGTTACAAATGGAAAACCACAGGTTGTTCCTAGTATTGCCCTGAAAGGTGTAATACACAACTGTAACCAGTGAGTGAATGAAGATTTTTTAGATTTGATCTCCCTGGTTCTGATCCTAATAATTTTCTAGTAGATTTCTTTGGTACTTTGATGGTGACATATAAGCAATGTTTATCGTCATTGATCCTGCTCTGTAATGTCTGCTGACCTGATTCTCAGTATACACTGGGAAAACCTGTCTACGTTTTTGTAGAGGTTGACACAACTGTGTCAATCAGGGATATGTGAAACTCACATTTGGAACTGGGACCCAACTTCTTGTTATCCCAAGTGAGTTTGAGCTTTCTGTTCCATATTAACACCAGGATTGGCAAATCGTTTGTTCATTGGGTAGGTGGACTAGGCACTTTAATGGAAGCACATTCCAATTGCTTTTCAGCTTTCCTTGACAAAAAACAGTTGGAATAGAGACGCTGTCTTGGAATCCAAGAAATGCTTGGCTATGGTGTAGCGATGACCCATTGCAGGAACAAACAGGTAGAGAAGATGGTAATGTTCACACAGGTTTAATAGCCACAGCATGGTGCAGTCACACATAGAGCGCTGTAAGCAGTTCACACATGGCTGAATGCTACATAAAAAGTTTAGCACTTTTATAAAGTATCTGGCTATTTCGTCTTTCAGACTTGATTTAGCATCTTTAAAATATTAGGTGGAGATGACTCTGACTAATGGCTTGGAGATTGGATTTTCAGCCTAAGACAATATGTCATTATTTTTTGGTTTTAAAATCCAGAAGTCCCCTTCTATATCTGTAAAAACTTATGTTACAGTGTGAGCAGTTGGGAACTAGAAAAATTTTATTTGGAAGTGGAACCAAACTTGTTGTGATGCTTGGTAACTGCTTTTCCTTTCCTTGGTTATGTTTTAAAATGCTTTAGGAACTTGAAAGGATGGAATGAAAATTCAAATATCTTTGTGTGTCATCCTCTGGTAGACAGCTTTCCCACATATTTTGGATAAGGAGCCCTTGGAATATGCAGCTGGTAGCCAGGAATTTATTGCAAAGGCTTCTTGTTGACCGAGAAACTGAAAGATACAGCAAATTTGTGTTTGGAAAAGGAATTAGATTTAAAGTCAACCCAGGTGAGTAAGATTTGGAGGACAGACTATGAAGATATGAAGGTGGGAGCAGTGTCCACTGGTTAGTGTTTCTGAATAGGTCTACCTTTATAAAAAATGAGCATAAACTCATAAATTAGATGAAGGGTGGACAGAGAAGTGAGGGCTGCAAGAAAATGAACGCAGAATTATTTCTTAACAGGATGCTTGTGAAGATGGAGCAGGGCGACTAGGATGATATTGGCATATCATTAACTTCTGAGTCCTGATAGACAGTAGTAGTGTTTTGGTTTAGATTGAGGGGGAAAAAATCAGAGATACTTATGGGTTCATGTTTAACTCTTAGTTTCACACAGCATTGTGAAGAAATTTCCCAGGTGACTTAGACTACTGTATTTGCAATGATTCAAACTGGGCTGCGTGGGATACTGGAGCTAGGAGAGTAATTTTTGGAAATGGCACAAGATTATGATCCAAAATAAATTATTTAATTAAATGTACCCATTAAATAGACTGCTCAGGAAAAGATTCAATTTTTGTGTGAAATAGACATCTACGTCTGAGGCAATTATATAAGTGTAAAATCAAAAGTTGTTCTGAGTTTTTGCTATCAACAGAAAAATGATTTTCCACCTGTTTTTAGAAAGGGATTTTAAATTAATTCTTTTTGCATAGTTCTTTTTCTTACTTATTAAACAAATGTGGGTTTTTTTTTTCGCTAGTGCTACATGAATCATGTGCCGTTCTGATCATCCTGAGTGTCATTATGCAGAGCATGAAGGATGCCCAGGAGATCAGGCCCAGCCAGCACGGGTTCACCAGGGGCAGGTCCTACTTGACAAACCTGATCTCCTTCTATGACAAAGTGACCCGCTTGCTGGATAAAGGAAAGGCTGTGGATGTTGTTTATCTGGACTTTAGCAAGGCCTTTGATACAGTCTCCCACAGTATCCTCCTGCAGAAACTGGCTGCCCATGGCTTGGATGGGAATAGTCTCCACTGGGTTAAAAAGTGGCTGGAGGGCCAGAGAGTGGTGGTGAATGGAATCAAATCCAGTTGGCGGCCGGCCACGAGCAGTGTCCCACAGGGCTCGGTACTGGGACCCATTCTCTTTAACATCTTTATCAATGATCTGGACGAGGGGATCGAGTGCACCCTCAGTAAGTTCGCAGACGACACCAAGCTGGGTGGCAGTGTCGACCTGCTGGAGGGTAGAGAGGCTTTGCAGAAGGATCTGGACAGGCTGGATCAATGGGCCGAGACCAACGGGATGAGGTTCAACAAGGCCAAGTGCCAGGTCCCACACTTGGGTCCCACCAACCCCATGGATGCTACAGGCTGGGGGCAGAGTGGCTGGAGCTGCCTGGCAGAAAAGGACCTGGGGGTGTTGGTCGACAGCCGGCTGAACATGAGCCAGCAGTGTGCCCAGGTGGCCAAGAAGGCCAATGGTATCCTGGCCTGTATCAGCAACAGCGTGGTGAGTAGTACCCAAGAGGTGATTGTCCCCCTGTACTCGGCACTGGTGAGGCCCCACCTCGAGTACTGTGTCCAGTTTTGGGCCCCTTACCACAAAAAAGACATTGAGGTGCCAGAGCGGGTCCAGAGAAGGACAACGAAGCTGGTGAGGGGTTTGGAGAGTAAGTCTTATGAGGAGAGGCTGAGGGAACTGGGGGTGTTCAGTCTGAAGAAGAGGAGGCTGAGGGGAGACCTTCTCGCACCCTATAACTACCTGAAGGGGGGGTGTAGAGAAGCAGGGGTCGGTCTCGTCTCCCAAGTCACAGGAGATAGGACAAGGGGAAATGGCCTCAAGTTGCACCAGGGGAGGTTTAGATTGGATATTAGGAAAAATTTCTTCACTGAAAGGGTTATCCAGCATTGGAATAGGCTGCCCAGGGAGGTGGTTGAGGCACCATCCCTGAAGGTGTTCAAAAGACGGGTTGACATGGTCCTCAGGAATATGGTTTAGTGATTTTTTATTGCTTATTTCTTATTTATTTTTTTTGTCAGAGTTAGGCTGATGGTTGGACTAGATGACTTTTAAAGGTCCCTTCCAACCCAAACCATTCTATGAATTCTTTTCTAGGAACTAGATCTCTGGCATATAAAATTGAAAACTTGTTTTGGCAACTAAAACTCGCTGTGATTTTAGAAGAAAAAAGCATTCAAATTATTTTGTGAAACAGCCAGAGGTTCTCAGGAGGTTCATGAGCAGCCGCTTCAAGTCTTTTTGTTTCCAGACAATTGTTACACAGGTAGATTAAGCCATCTCATTCAACTGTGAGCTTTAAAGAGTGGAAGGAGCAAAATTGCCCCCAAAATCTTTCCTTAACATTGTTGAAAGGAGCAGCAGACAAGATTGTAGTAAATGTCTCTCACAGTTTATGTGGTACATGAATAAATCTATAAGTGAACACAAATAGTGTGTTGCTTCCCAATATGAAATTTTAGAAAATTTTATCTCAACTTTTCCCTGATATAAACACGTGATATAAACCCAGGACACTGAGGTGCTGGACCGTGTCCAGAGAAGGGCAACAGAGCTGGTGAGGGGTCTAAAGCACAAGTCTTGTGAGAAGCGGCTGAGGGAGCTGAAGGTGTTCAGCCTGGATAAAAGGACGCTGAACATTCTCTACAACTCCCTGAAAGGAGGATGTAGCAAGGTGGGGGTCGGTCCCTTCTCCCAAAGAACAGGTGACAGGACAAAAGGAAATGGCCTCAAGTTGTACCAGGGGAGGTTTAGGATGGATAACAGGAAAAAATTTTACACTGAAAGAGATTGAGGTTATCTCAATCTTTTCTGCAAATGCATGTCATAAATATCAATAAAGCATCTCCAACATATCCACCAACTCATTAAGACAGAAAAACAGAAAACACTGGTGACAGGGCTGTGGTTATAATGGTTATAATAGCTGGTATTTACCCAGACTGATATCTGCAAACTTTCATAACAGTTTGCAAATATGGAAAGGAACTTACCGGAAAAAGACTTGGGTACCAGAACAAAGGCAGCAGCCCTCTGAGCAAGAATGAGAAATGAGTGTTTTGCAAAACAAGCACTGTTGAAGCTGCAAAAAACTGCAAAAGTCTGCAAAAGACTGCAAAAGTCTGCAAAAGACAGACATTTTTCTATCTTCTCATGATAAAAGCATTGCACAGATTGAAAGGGAGAAAAACACCCTAATTTGCAGAGAGGTGGATATGTAGTTCTTTAGAAAGCATAGTACTCTCTATGAGAGAGAAGCAGAACAGCTCAATCAATTCCTCCTTTTCTCATTCATGTCCATGCACTCCATGACAATGATGGGCCCTGGTTCCATCTGTATTTTATACAGGGATCTACCATCAAGCTTTTTATCTGTTCCTGTCTCCCTAACAAACAATCACTGAAAACTATTTTCAAAACAATAACTGGGAGTTTGGGAGATGGGGTTGGGAGAGTCAGGGTTTGGGAGAGTGGGGTTGGAATGGTCTACATTAGAACATATATTGTGTAGCTGGGACAGAGAGAGTCTCATCAGGTTTTTCAAAGCCTGAGAATGAGTCATTAGACTTTGTGGATTAGTTTTTTTCTGAGGTCATCCTAATAAAGAAGTATGGCTATTTCTCTAAGGTGCCGACATCTGGTAATTGAACAGATGAAAAGCATCTATCTCAGTGACAGAACTAGGGTCTGCACCTCTAAAAGCCAAGAGTTAGTTCAAACTTCTCCCATGAGAAGAAATTAAAACTTCTTCATTGGGGAGCTTAGCTGTCTTTAATATTTCTACAGTATTTATGTGTGAGCAGGGACGAAGCAAATATTAATCTAAACTCGCAGCCCTACTCGATAACATATTGTCAGTTTGGAAATGTGAACTGAAGCTCCAGTTCAATCCTGTGACTGTGAAGTCAAATGGAAAATGCAGCTGGAGGGTTGCTGAGAGCCCTATATCTGCAGCTTGGCTAAAGAACGTCTTTAATGGCATTTCGTCTACTCATCATTAGAGTACTGCAATGCCTATAAGATTTTACTATTGTGCATGAACAAAGATTTAGGAAAGCACCTTCTTAAAGAATCTCTTGAAGAATTCTCTTCAAGAGCTGGACAAGATGAAATGTATGCTAAGAGTACAAGTTTTCAAAGCTAAATGTGCAAAAAAAAAAGAGTTTAACCACAGGTAGTGTTTTGACGTGTGGAAAATCCTAGTCTAACTGACTTCCTAGCAGAATTTGAAGTAAGAAACAGAAATAAACCCCAGGTGTCTTATATCTGCCACCTTTAGTTCCCCAAACTCCTCTTCTTCAGGGCAAAATTAAGTAAAAAAAAAATCTTGCACCATACTGTTGGGTGGTGGAACATAATGAAACATTCATTTGTTTCTTCTTTCTTTTGCTAAATGCAACCATGTGTTCCTCCTTTTCAGTGTCTTTCCTAGCTTTGTGCTATAGGAACAAAATTAGCTAGACTGGTGGACACCCTTAAGACTTGGTGTTTATCCACTGTCCCTCAGGACAGGTGGAGGAAGTGGCATCTTGAATGTCAGTGGTGGATTTGAGTACACATTTGCAGGAAAGGCAGAATTCTCTTCAGACACACATCATAGCAGTGAAGCAAGATGAGAGAGCTCTCCGCCTGTCATACACATTCCTGAATGCATCCAGGCTGAGACACAAAAGGAAGCCCAGGCTGCAGAGTAGAGTTAGATGAGTTGTTACAGAGAGGAATGATGAGGTTAGGTATGGACATCTAGGCTGTGGTTGCCCGTATGAATATCAGCTATGAGGTACTCTAGGGATCCTGCCTGGCCACTCTGTGTCTCCCACACAACATAAGTCGATGTAAGTCTCATGTAGCTCCTGCATCATCTGCTGTGGATGCGTTGGTTCTCTAAAGGTGTCCTAGCACAAGATCTCTATGATCAGGGAACTTCCCACTGGAATAATGGAAAAACCTCCATGCTTAAGTGTCTGTATGTTAAGATTGAAGGAACTGTGACTGTATACTCTCAGCTAATGTCTCTTCTCTTCTCCTTTTTCAGATATTACTCCATCTCCTTCAGTCTACAGGCTGACCTCTAAAGATGATGCGGATTTGGAGATGTGCCTTATCACAGATTACTCCCCTGAAACTCTTAACTCAACTAATACTGAGACAAATGCTATTGTGGAGGTGGCAACATCTGAGAACAAACAGGAAGCAAGCTACCTGTCAACCTACTGGGCCAAGAAAGATGAAATGCAGTGTGGTGCAAATGTTAAGGACTTTGGAAAACTGAAGGGCGAGGATCCTGAAAGTGGTAATGTCATTGTTGGATGTGTATACAGTGCTAGAGCTACTCTGGTCTCTGTGATATTAGTGTGAGCAGGACTTCTTCATGTGTCTCAACCCTGCAAGCAATGCTGAATTATGGTCCCACACTCCAGAGGAATATTGCCTTGTTGCCTCTCTTTTGTTTTGCCTTTTTCCTCAGTGGAAGGGTCAGTAGGCTTGTACAGTCACAGCAGAGAGATCTTAAAGTCACACTGAGGGGTGGGTATAAAGCTTGAAATTCCTTTTTCTGATGGGACTCTAAAGTTTAATTAGGTCACATTTTATGCTTGCCCTGAAAACAGCAGAAATGAGTGTTTATGGGAGGGTTAGTGGCCAGAACCTCTAATCCAGCCCTTCTAAGTAGGGATATCTTTATGAATGTCTGAAGAAGTACATTTGTTTTTAATAAAATCTATTTTACTGTCTGCAGATGCCAGTGCTATCTGTGTTACAGGGTTGTCTCTACACTTCAGGACAGGTATGTACACAGCATTTTGGGAGTAAAGCTCGGCCTGATGAACAGAAATGTCTTCCCAAGTTTTTGCTAATGTCCCCTGTTTGTGGAACTCCTGTTGGAGCAATAAGCTCAGACTGGAAACTTCCAAAAAGGCCCGATAGGCTTTAAACATCAAGGCTGGGAGTCACTGGGTTAATGTAGTCTTCCAGATCTGAGCTGGTAATTTAATGTGACTCATGTAGCCAGTGCCTACAGGCTCTTACTAGGACTAGTGCCAAACAACTGGTCCCCAGCACATAATGATTTAAGATACTGATATTAGTCAGCCTTACTGGATGTCTGTCTGCATTTCACACTTCAAAAGACTTGTTTTTAATTTTGAGTGCACAAACACCTAATGAACCAGAAGATAAGCTGGTGGTTTCTGCAGGGAGTGCTCAGAAGCAGGGCTGTGCTGAAGATCGGTGCATCTGAGCAAGCTTTGCTTCAGCTGGTGGCTGTGGGAGTACATTGGCCACTGCTGGAGCACAAGCAATTGCTGCTCCTGCTGGTTCAGAGGAGCTGAGCTTGCCCCCGCGCTTGCCCTGTGTGCAGAAAAGCTGTACTTTTGTAAACACGCAGCCTTGCAGAAAAGAAACCAGTCAGCCAAATGTTTCCAAAACACCACTTCAGCAAAATACTCATCAGTAAACTTGGCTGATATGATCAGTCATTTCAGAGAGAGGTTTTCAAAGATAAAATGGCTTTTTGATGACAGCTCTCTGCTTCCCCAATATAGATCAATGTCTTTTCAAATGAAAATGGCTTTTAACTTAAGATTAATAGACAATCCAAACAGACTGTGTTCTTTGAATAAAATTTGACCTGTTTTCTCCCTGCCCACCTTAAAAAAATTTAGGAAGAGGAAGGAGGGATACCTCCAGCCTCCTGGGTTCATACAGTATATTTAAAAACCAGCCAAATAGTCAGCAGATTTGCATATTGGATAATTAAGTGATTGTTGAATGAAAACCCAGCCCTTGAAACAGCAACTGGAAGAAATGAAAGTCTTGAGAGTCAATCCTGCTCACTGTCCCGTTAGCTGTCCCGATGGCTGACTCAGTCACACAAAGTGGAACAGCTTCATTAAGAAGTGCTTTTAAGTCTGTCTGGAAGGAAGATTGCCTCAGTGCTCTTGTGACTTTCATTCTCTGTTACTTTTACAGATGAAAACCTGAACATGTTGCCTTTATCACACCTGGGTCTGAAAATTATTTTAATGAAAGGAATAATTTTTAATGTGCTGATGACGATGCTTATGTGGAAAAAAAAGGTGAGTACGTCCAGAGGTGGTAAGGCCTCTTACAGAAAACATCGGGATAAGTTCATTAGCTATGAATATTCCTTCTCTCTGTAATAACTGGTTATGCAATCTATCCATACACCTTTTGTCTACCAACAATAAAATCCCTCAACACCTTTGCCCACGCCTCAAGTCTACTTACTTTTCTTTATCCACATACAAATTTAACTTTTTTCTTCTTTCTAGACAACTCTCCTTTCTATTTCTCCATGCATCCCTTCCCTTGCCTGTATTCATCTGTCAGACTCATCCGCTGACCAGTCTCCAGCTGGGAAAGTTTGATGTTTTAAAACCTCAGACCTAATATATTAGTTTTGGCCCAGTGTCTCTTTCTCCTCTTTCTAGGAGACATTTCAGGTCTAGAATTGTGTACCTGTGGCTGTATCACAAACAACGATTTCACATACTTTCATTTTGCTACAGGAATGAAAGTAGCCAGACGGCGCAGTCCTCAAGTACCAGAAATGTCTGCTGAGGAATCTTTACCAGCGTCGTGTGCAAGAGGGAGCACAGGCGTTCCTGTTGCAAGGGATATCACTTGCTGTTTCTGTATATCACACCAGCCATTATAGTCTAAATGCTTTATTTGCATTGTTATAAAGGTACTCAAAAATAAGCTTAACATTTTCAGCATTCTGCTCCCCCCGGATATCTGATTCATTTAGTATGACAACACCCCTCTTTGCATGAAGCATAGTTTGCTATAGCTATAAATTGCGAATCATCACTATTAATTGCATTAAAATAACACACAATTTCTGCTTGGGACAGTGACATTGGTCAAAAACTGCAAACTAAATAACTCTTGAATGCGAATTTTTCATAGTCTGGTAGCTTTCAGGTATGCACATCTTAGAGTGCACCCCTAGAGTGCTGCAAACGAAACACGCCTAATAGCAAAGGGAGACTTTTTCAGGGTGCTGTGCTCCATGTCCTGATGTCATTTGCTAGATGAGAGCAAGGTATCTTATTTTTTTCTCCTAAAAATATGTTGCTAGATCTCCCAGAAGTCCTGAATTCAGTGAAATTCTCACTTCATTATCACAGAAAAAAAGGATGGGTTTCAGTATTTTTTGAAGTCTATCTGGCCTTTACATTTTCTGAATTAAGATTTGGCTTTGTGTTTAGTAAAAATATAATCTACTTTTGTTCTTTTTGTTTAGTTCTAGCAACCTTAGATTTCTCAATTTCTTTTTATTATCGTTGCTTAAAACAATACTGGAATATTTACCTGTCCGTGTCTGCACTCCTTGGAAACAGTGCATACATGTGAAATTTGCTCACGCTAATTCTTGAATTGTGCTGGCAAGCACATTGATGGCTTGGAATTTCTTTTGGCCTTTGGCTGCTATTAAACAGTTCTTATAAAAAATAAGAAACTTGTTTGTCTTTTGTATCTATAGTCTGTGGAACTTGTTTTACCCTTCGATGAGCTTTAGGAGTGGTGAAGAAAAGGGGTGTCCAGACTCTCTTCAGCCTGACATGGCCACCAGGCAATAACTGGCTGGATCCACTGCAGGGGGTGGGGAACAGCCACCAAGTCCCTTTCCAGGATGTCCTTGCTGTGTTGGGGTGAGAGCAGCGTGGCTGGCTCAGAGGGAGGGGAATGGGAGAGAGCACCCCTCCTCCAAGAGTAGACTCTGGGCTATGTAAAATATGGCTTGCCGACAGTGACAGGACTAGTAAGCAGTCCAGACTCTTGAAGGGCCATGTCTGGTGCTATGAGGAACACAGGAGCCTGAAGTGTCCTGCCTCTAAATGTCCCCCACTCCCAAGCATCACTGGAGAACAAGGTACTTGCTTTGCATTAATGACACCAACCGACTAGCCTGTATCTCCAGGTTCAGTCCGTGATTGGCAAGACTGGAAAGGAAATTTTCTCCTTTTATAACTTTAATTTCTCCATCTTCTTCTGAAGCAACAGATTCCTCTGAAGGGAGAAATGAAAAGGGTGCAGTAGAAGAAGCACACCCATGCAAAGTTTGAACCTTGCTTGTACCTCACACCGGTGCCCAAACAGAATGGCAGGAAAAGCCTGGCTGCACTGGTGGGGCCAATTCCCTGCCATGGGGTATTCCTCACCCTGCTGGATTCACAGCCATTGAAAGGAACTCCAATTTTGGAAAGACTCATGCTTCAAATGTTTTTAGTAAAAAGCCCTGATGCTTTGTGTGGGAGAGGATCCCCATGTGAAGACCATCCCTGCCACAGGATCTGACTCCAAGCGCTGAGCAGCAACACAACAAAGTCTCCCTGGTCTCCTGCCAAGGTGCTGCCATTTAGCATGTGGCCTGTCACAGGGGGACAGAGAGTTACTGACCCCTCCTGTCAAGGAACAACTTCAAACTTTCTGGATGTATTGCCCTGATTATTTTACAGTACTGATGTTCAGGGACTCATTTTCTTGTCTCTCCCTTGACACAAAAGTCACTCTCATTTTTCTCCAGGTGTAGAAAGATGGCAGCTCTTTAAATGCCAGATTCCACGCAGCTCTTGAGGTGCACATTTTGCTCATGATGAGGTCTGCTGCCTCACAGGGAAACAGCTTGATGAAGCTGTCTGAACTGTATCTGAACTAGAATGCAAGTCATTGCATTTCACAGATTTCCAACTGATTAACCTCATCCAGAAATCTTCAGGGACTTGGAAGAAAAGCTTCCATGCCCATTTACCTTTAGCATCAGTTTTTAAAATTAGTATCTACCTTAATTTTTTTTGTCTTGCACATCAAACCCACTCCTGGTTGTATGGCCAAGGAGGACAGTGTGCTGCCTCTGTTTCCACATCCCAGTCTTTTCTCTTCCAGGTTAAATGGCCCCAGTGATAAGATTTGCTGAGCGAGGGGATGAGTGTACAAATAAAGTTAAGTATGTTGACTAAAGTGACTCTTAGCATGTGATCTGCAAAACACTGAATTTGTAGGTCTGGTTCAAAGATACTTTCGGATATTAGGCTTTCAATCTCCCACCACCACAATGTGCCCCCCTCATCACCACTTTGCGCTTTCTTGTTTATTTTGAGAAAGAAAAACCGCACTGCAAAGCAAAGGCAGGAAATAACAAGGTAGAACAGGATGTGGAAGAGGGTCTCATGGCCCAGGTGGGGCAGGAAGAGGACGCACCACCAGTTCCATGACGCCACAATCGAGATCTGGGTCACTTTTTTCTGCTCTCTACACCCCACCGCAGAAACCGCTTCCGCTGGAAAGTGGAGCACAAAGCAGGGGGTGGGGGGAGCAGGGCTGGTGTGGCACAGGCCTGGTGGGGGGAGAAGCATGTGGAAAAGAACAGCAGACGTTAGACCACAAGCCAAAGCTGAATCAGGGTAAGGCACCCTTCTTTCCTGCCCCCTCACCCCTGCCTTCTCTTGGGGTGGGGAGTAGTTTTGGGTACAGCAGGAAGGGCTGAGCTAAGTATAGCGTAGGCAGGGGAAAGACGGGGGGGGGG
>NW_015090869.1:385489-469831 GCF_001431845.1 Calidris pugnax | reverse complement strand
GTGACGTTCGGGAGAAAAAGGGGGGGGGGGGGGAAGAAAATACATCACAAAGTGCGGTGGGCGGCAGGGAGAGAGCTTAGAAGTGTGTAAGATTTCTGAATTTGCTCTTAGGCCTCTGCAGCGTTATACAAGCAGTGAATCTGTGCAGAAAAATCCTTTCACTTCTCCTGACCAAAAGAGAAGGGAGGAATGATGGGATGGGCCAGAGAGGCCTCACATGGGTAGGGAAGGAGATGTTGCCACGGTCCATCTCTAGCACCCTCTCACCTGTGCCAGCTCCTGTCCCCAAATACCTACCTGTGGGTAGGAGGTGAATTTGCATCTTTTCTAGGGGTTTTGTTGGAGAAAACACCTGCCCAACATTTGACATCTCTCATTAAACATGGCCCTGCACACGAAACAGCCTCTCTTTTTTCCCTCTTCCACAGTGTGGACATGGACCAAGCATGGTCTTTGTAAGGAGCAAAGCTTGGAGTACCTACAGACTTGTTGAAGCTTAGTCAGATGTGGAAGTAGAGGCATTGCAAGATGGTAAAAATAAAGAAATAAATTAAAAACAAAACCCAAAACATAACCAACAAAAAAACCAAACCAAAACGCAGAAACCCCAGGGTTTTTCTGTTCCCACAGGCTCCCCTGCAGTTCTCAGAAGTGGCCACAGGAGGGCCCCCGCCCGGAGCGCCCTCGGAAGCCAAACCGGGTGGAGCCCGAGTCACACAGACCACGGGGGGGCACTCGCGGCTCGCAAAGGGCAGCGGCAGCAGCGACAGAGGGGGGGCCGCCATCCGACCCTCCGGCCGCGGACACGGTGGCTCTGTCCGGGCGGGCCTGGCTCCGAGAGGGCAGAAGAGCCGGTGCCTCATTCACGGTCCCCTCCTGCCCCGCAGCTCTACAGAGCTGGTGCCGCCGTGAACAAACCCAGTTTAATGGCTGGGGCTGCAAGGGGGTGGTGTCAGGGCTGGCGTGGACTCTATGCCAGACAGCATCCTCTGAGACAGTGAAGACCCCAGAATCACAGAATCGTCATGGTTGGAAGGGACCTCTGAGATCACCGAGTCCAACCACACACACACAAAACCCCCCCACAATCTCAGGCACTAGAGCATGCCCTGAAGTGCCACATCTACACCTTTCTTAAATACCTCCAGGGATGGTGACTCCACCACCTCCCTGGGCAGGCTGTTCCAGTGCCTTGACCACCCTCTCAGGAAAGTCATTCTTCCTAATATCTAATCTAAACCTCCCCTGCAGCAACTTCAGACCCCTTCCTCTGGTCCTGTCATTATTCCTTTAGGAGAAGAGGCCAACCCCCACCTCTCTACACCCTCCTTTCAGGTAGTTGTAGAGGGCAAGAAGGTCTCCCCTCAGCCTCCTCTTCTCCAAACTAAACATACCCAGTTCCCTCAGCCTCTCCTCGTGTGATTTGTTCTCCAGACCCCTCACCAGCTTGGTGGCTCTCCTCTGGACACACTCCAGCAGCTCAATGTCCTTCTTGTAGTGAGGAGCCCAGAACTGAACACAGCCCTCGAGGTGAGGCCTCACCAGTGCCCAGTACAGAGGCACCATCACTGCCCTGTTCCTGCTGGCCACGCTATTCTTAATACAAGTCAGGATGCTGTCGGCCTTCTTGGCCACCTGGGCACACTGCTGGCTCATGTTAAGCCAGCTGTCCACCAGCACCCCCAGGTCCTTTTCTGCTGGGCAGCTTTCCAGCCACTCTTCCCCAAGACTGTAGCATTGCCTGGAGTTGTTGTGAACTCGGTCCTTCATACCTCACTCTTCAGTGGGGCAAGAAGCTTAGGAGCCCCAGATTTCACACTTTCATGGGTTCGGTGGCTGCAGCATAGCTGGAAATGCTAAAAGGAGAAAGGTGGTAAACAGGAGCCATAATCCAATGCGAAGAGGTTGAAGCCACCATGTCCCATGTTTCATCTCCTTAGTGCCAGCAGACAAGTGTTTCTGTCACATTGCCTCAAGGCACATTTTACCTCCCCAGAGTTTCAGGGCAGAGCAAACCAGACAAATGTGAAGCAGGTTCAGAACACGGACAGAGCCTCATGCAGAAGGTGATGCAGGTAAATTCTGCAGCCAAGGGTGCAGAGGGCTACCTGGGGCTAAAATCTCATTCGGCGCCCATAATCTGATCACCACAGGGCTCTAATCTTCCATCAGCACAAAGAAGCATTTGAGCCCAATGCAGGAGCCAGGCTGGGCTGGAGCAGACAACAGCTAAAGCCCTTGAGTTGAAGCATTTCATAGCACATTAGAGCAGGAGGGATTTTCAATGAGGTCAAGTCTGAGGGGTGACCTTCTCCATGGACTCAGAACAGCTCAAGTGCAGTTCTGTCTGAGTTCTGACACCCTTGGGTTTATCCGCACATCAGGCTGAAGAAAAGTCAGCACTGTGGTAGGGTGGCTGTGTCACTGCCAGGCCTTAGTGGGCCTGGAAGTCCAGCTGGGCCATCCAGCTGTACCCCACATGCCTTTGAGGGACATGGAGGGCCTGGGGGGAGATAAGTGCACCTGGGATGTGCTGGAGGAACCCCTCTGCTTCCTTCCGTTCACGACCACTAACCACAGCCTAACCCAAATTTTCCACAGCTTTGAAGCTTGGGGGCACATTAGCAACAGACTTTCTGTAAGATAAAGGGGCAGAAAACAGGGAGATGAAAAAGGTGGATGTCCGTTGAGTTTCTGTGATGACTTATTTCCTGCTTCCCGGTGAAACTGGGGCACAGAAAAAAGCCTGTTGGGTAGAAAGGGAGGGAGAGGGGTAAAAACAGGGAGTTGTGCCTGAAAGTAAACTTGGGTGTCAGAAGAAATGCTATATTTATTAAGTATTGGAATGGGCTGCCCAGGGAGGCGGTGGAGGCACCATACCTGGAGGTATTCAAAAGACAAGCTGATGTAGTGCTTAGAGACATGGTTTAGTGATGTGGGTTTTTTATTTTTATTTATCAGAGTTAGGTTGATGGTTAGACTAGATGATCCCGTCCAACCTAGACAATTCTATGATTTGCCACCAATAGGGAAAAAAAGTGCTGTATTGTAAAGGGTTTTATTGACAGAAAGGATTACAGTAATAAGGCAGCAGAGGCCTCCATGGGACAGTAGACTCCTCCACAGGGAAGTCTGTGGGGAGAAGTCTCGAGCCCTGCTTCCCCTTCCTCCATGAGGGAAGTGGGTAAGAGCCTGCTGGGGAACGGCCCTGCCCAGGGCCAGGCTGTGGCATCAGAGCTCCAGAGTGGTCCAAGAGCTGGAAGGAGAGAAAGGCAACATGAGCAATGTTTCCGCAAAAGGAGAGGAAATACCCCGCAAGCTCCAATAACCTTGTGGCCCCTTGCAACAGTAGCAGCACGGCATGTCCTCCACCTTCCAGCACCGATCTCTCCCTGTCCCAAACTCCCTCCTCTCACCCGAGAAACTCAAGGCTTGGACACCAGCCATACCATGGCCTCCAAACGAGACAACACTCACAAACAGAGCCCAGGAGTTCCAGCTCCCAAAGCCCCTCTTGCAGAGAAGAATGGGGTATTCCTCTCAGAGGACAGAAATGTGGGTAGGTTTCTGTAACACTCTTAGTTAAACTGCCTTTTAAATGATAAAAGCCAAAAAATACATGCACAAAACCAGACAGCCATAAATCCCTGTACCAACTTAGAGGACAGCAGCGTAACTGTACTTGGCCAAGACGAAGCTGGGAGCTAGGACTCCTGGATTCACGATCTTTCTAGTTCTCTCCCAACTCTACAAAAGTACTGAAGTCGAGTGAGCTGTGGTGTCCCCTTTAGTGACCCCATGAATCAATACCTCACAGTCTCTTCTAGAAGCTCAGCCAACAAAATTGATGACCACAAGATGGAGGATGGTGTTGGCAAAGAGGAAATCAGCAAATGCCCGCTCTGGTGAAATGCCTTGGAACTCGCCTTTGTTCTGGGGGTTGATCTGGATCCGGAGGCAAACTGCATGGCAGAGAAAGAGTGAGAGATTAGGAGTCACAGAAGGAAGCCTACCCAGAGCAGCCCACCCCACTCCGGGTCACTGTTCCATCAGGGTACCGTAAGGAAAAGTAACTTTATCTTTGTTTTAAGACGAGCGGGACACTAACAGGGCATTTGCACAAGGCTTTTATGCAATCAGTTCCCCCATAGCACTACATTGTCTGGGGTGGCCAAGTGAGGCCTGAGGGGAACAGGCTTATAACAGCACGGGACTCACATAGAAATGGGGGTATTTCTTTGCTGTGAGGGTGGTGAGATCCTAGAACAGGTTGCCTAGCAAAGTCGTGGATGCCCCATCCCCAGAGGGGTTCAAGGCCAGGCTGGATGGGGCTTTGAGCAACCTGGTCTGGTAGGAGGTGTCCCTGCCCAGGGCAGGGGGATTGGAACAAGATGATCTTTAAGGTCCCTTGCAACTCTAACCATTCTATGATTCTGTATTTCTATGTCTTCCATTCGGTGTGTTGGGGACGGCTGCACAGGAACGAGGTGTGTTTGGGGAGAGCAGCACCCTGAAACAGCAATTGCTAGGGTTTGGGATGGTGCTAAAGGACACCAATACAAGATGGTAAAAAGAAGGCCTCCTTGACTGCCAGGGAGAAGCAAGGGCAGCCTGGGAGTGATAAGGAGCTGGGCTCTGTGCTGCATAGAGACACGACCCCCGCAGGGTCACAGTCACTGTGGAGGGTCCTGCTGCGGGGCAGGGCCTGGGGGTTTCTGGGAGCAGAACCAGCTGTTATGGGGGAAGGCAGGGAGGTACTGAAAGTTGCCGTGGAGACGCCCTGGCTGCGAGGTAGGCTTGAGGGCTATTGGGGAACGCTTGTGGCTGCAAAGGGAACCCTGCGGTTACTACAGGAGACCTGGGTATTTCTAGGGCAACTCTCTGATGGGGCCTGCGGGCGCTGCTGGGGGTCCGCGGTCGCTGGGGGGGGGGCTCAGGCTCCGCTACGGAGAGTGGGCGGTTGCGAAGGGGATATCAGGGAGACCCGCGGGGGCCGGGAAGGGCGCGGCGAAGCACTGACCGCCCAGGATGAAGCTGCCGACGGCGGAGATGAAGCCGCTGAGGAAGGAGTTGAAAGGGAAGGTGCCGACGCCGAGGCAGTAGCCGAACTGGAGCGCCCCGGTGAGCAGCACGTAGAGAAGGTAGGCGTCCAGCACCTTGAGGCGGCTCGGCGTGCCGCTGCCGTACTCCACCAGGAAGCGCCGCACCACCGAGCCCACAGAGCCCGCCGCCCCCGCGCCGGAGCCCGCCGCGCCCGACATGGTCCCGCCGGCCAGGCTGAGGTGGCCGGAAGCAGCCCGGCAAGCGCTTCCGGGGCACGGCGGGGCAGCGCAGGCGCACACCCAACTCGCTGCCGGGTCAGCGGGTACTGCGCAGCGCAGTGCCCCTGCCCGCGAAAGGGCGGAACTGGCGGCTCCGCCGGGTGCTGTGCGCATGCACCTGTGACGCAGCGAGGACAGGGAGAGGCGGGAACGCGTTCTCAGCTGGCGCATGCGCTGAGGACTTTGTGGAGTCCGAGCTCCCGAAGATTTACAAGAGACAATGAGAGCCAAGAGACGGCTGTTGCTAGGCAGATTAGAGCGTGTCTGCTTCCAAGAGCCAATGAGAGCCAAGAGATGGCTGTTGCTAGGCAGATTAGAGCGTGTCTGCTTCCAAGAGCCAATGAGAGCCAAGAGACGGCTGTTGCTAGGCAGATTAGAGTGTGTCTGCTTCCAAGAGCCAATGAGAGCCAAGAGACGGCTGTTGCTAGGCTGATCAGCCAGCGGCTCCTCCCAAGAGCCAGTGACACCCAATCGGTGTCTGTTGCTAGGCTGATGAGAGAGCCGCGCCTGGGCTTCCGCGGCCGCCCCTCAGTAGCCGGCAGCCCCCAGGGTGTGCGTGTCCCCGGACCCGGTCTGTTCGCAAAGGGCTTGTTTCGGGAAAAGCAGCTCTGCTGGGACTAGCGGATCCCGCTGGAAGATGCTGCGGCCCCTGGTGGCCTCCGCTGAGGCGCGGGGGGAGACGGGGGTGGGCCTCAGGTTATGTGTGTGTTCGCTGGTTTGGACTCCCGTGTGCTGCCAGGAGGGCTCTGGGACCTGCCCTTCGAGGCCTTCTGCTCAGTGCTGGGGAAAGGCAGAGCATTGTTTTCCTTTTGTTTGAAGACTCTTAGGACAGTGAGCCTGCAGCGAGGGCAGAATGCTTCGTTTAGGTTTTGAGGAGGGGAGTGGATAAAACACTTTTTCAAGAGACCAAAATCAGCTTTTCAACCCAAATCTTCCTTCTGTTTAAATTACTCCCACCTTCCTGTCGCCCCCAGCCCGGGGACGCTCTCCATGTGGACAGCTGATCCTCTCAGGCTCTGAAGTACGGATGGGGCGTTTCCTTACCCCTTTCCTCTGGCAGAAGGGATATTTGTGTGTCTCTTGAGCTGCGTTGTGCCATCAGACCTGTAGCCTGAATCTTCAGAGAACTTGTCCCTTCCCGCTCCTGTGCTCGCTCCCCATGGATGTCTTCTCCTTAACCTGTGTGTGGGATAGGGATAGAAACACCCCCAAGAAGCAACATTCCCGTCTTGGGTTTCTGCTCGTGCAGGGTGTTTCTCCTCTGAAGTCCATCTCTGTAATCACTATGCCTGATGTTTGCAGGTGCCTCATCCTCTGGTCATGCCTCCAGTGCCTCCTGAAGGAGCCTCATCCTGTGGAAGAGACCTTCTGCATTTCTGAGCTCAGTTTCTGTGGGTAGGAGTTGGGATTAACAGCATGATTTTGCTAGTCTGCCAGGTTACGTGGCAGTCCCCGATATCCTGATGTGTTAAAGTCTCACTGGTGATGGAGGGAACTGGGACCTGAGCATTCATATTCCCCCACAGTTTCTCTGCAGTGCCCGTTAGGGGACTGGGACCTTGTCCATTGCCAGTTTTTGTGGCATCTCTGGAAACAATCATTTGCCCGTGTCCCCTCTCTTGTCCAGCATGGGAGCAAAGACATGTGTGGTAGTGAGATCGTGGGACAGCTGTGTCCCTTGCTTCTTCCCCAAAATGTTCTCCCAAATCTGGGTTCTTTTAACCCTGTGTGTGAGGAGCTGATATACAAGAGGCGAGATACTTGTTTATTTCATTTCTGCGCAAAGATGGGTGCCGGGCAGTTCATCCACAAAGCCAGCACAACCCCATTAGCACATGGTAAAACATTTATAAGTTCGAGCAACAGTTAAACAAGTTACCACTACTTTCTACAGTTAGGCTGAGCCATCCTCATTCCCATTGGTACTTGCTCTGCCTTGTCTCTACTTAAGTAAAGTCACAGCATCCATTTTTTTTACTACACATGCTCCATGAGGAGGGGGCTTTAGTTAGAAGATGGCTCTCCCTACCTGAGGGTGGGTTTTTTACTATATTAATTAGGATAGTTCACTCATAGTTCAAGTGACTTCTTTGGCCTTCCTTGTGGGTGGAAATAGCAGTTAGCAGTTCTGTTCCCTTTGAGCTTGTCTTGGTGTTGCCTTATTTTAGCCAATTTATGGTATCCTCCTGTTCTTTCCTGGGGACACATCTTGCTAACTATTTACTGTGGTTAATGGTACCTTTTACTTCTAGTGTTTCTCCAACACAAATGCTCTTGTGGAGCTCCTCTACAAATTCACATCTGTAGAGAACCATCAGAAACTGCAGAGTTTCCTTTTCACCTTACCAAATCCACACAGCTCTATGACAACCTGTCCTGGATGAAGATGGTGACTCCAGTCCTGGGGCACTCTTACAGTTTTGGTGGTGTCCAGAATTGCTAGGTCCCGTGGGAGCTTGCCCTGCTGATGTGCGAAGAAAGACTGGCTGCAAGTCATCTCATTTCATCAGAGAGTGCCTGCATTTGATGTTCTCTTCATGGCCCTGAAGAACAGTATTTTTGGGGGGAAATAACAATTGCTATCCCAGAGCTAGAGTGCACATAAAATACTAGTGAGCTACAGAATGGAGAAGTGAATTATAAAGTGGTGGACCTCCAAGTTCCAAAGCTGATGATTCATAATAATAATAGTAGTAGGAGCAGTAGTAGTAGTAATAATACAGCTGGACAGAGTGTTAGTTGATGAGAAGATCAACATGACTGAGCAATGTGCGCTGGCATCCCAGAAAGCCAACCACATCCTGGGCTGCATCCCCATCAGCGTGGCCAGCAGGGTGAGGGAGGGGATTCTGCCCCTCTGCTCCACTCTAGGGACACCTCACCTGGAGTACTATATCCAGCTCTGGACCCCCCAACATAAGAACGACATGGACCTGTTGGAGTGAGTCAAGAGGAGGGCGACAGAGATGATCAGAGGGCTTCTCTTATGAAGAAAGGCTGATAGGGTCAACATGACTGAGCAATGTGCGCTGGCATCCCAGAAAGCCAACCACATCCTGGGCTGCATCCCCATCAGCGTGGCCAGCAGGGTGAGGGAGGGGATTCTGCCCCTCTGCTCCACTCTAGGGACACCTCACCTGGAGTACTATATCCAGCTCTGGACCCCCCAACATAAGAACGACATGGACCTGTTGGAGGGAGTGAAGAGGAGGGCGACAGAGGTGATCAGAGGGCTTCTCTTATGAAGAAAGGCTGATAGGGTAGGGGGTGTTCAGCCTGGAGAAGAGAAGGCTCTGGGGAGACCTTAGAGCCCCTTCCAGTCCTTAAAAGGTCTCCAGGAAAGCTGGGAAAGGGAGCCATAGGATGAGGAGGAAGGGTGTTACATTGGAAGAGGGGAGATTGAGATGAGATCTCAGGAAGAAATTCTTTGCTGTGAAGGTGGTGAGCCCCTGGCCCAGGTTGCCCAGAGAAGCTGTGGCTGCCCCATCTCTGGAGGGATTCAAGGCCAGGTTGGAAAAGGCTTTGAGCAACCTGGTCTTTTGGGAGGTGTCCCTCCCCATGGCAGGGGGTTGGAACTCAATCTTTAAACTCCCTTCCATCTCAAACCATTCCATGATTCTGATTCTAAAACTGCTGGAAAGGATACCCTGATATCTCTGGGGACCAACTAGATTGACAACTTGTGCTGACATTTGTTTACAAAACCTTCAGTAATAGGGATACAGGGGGAACACTGATATGCAGACACTGTAAACATAGAAGATGTGAGGTGGAAAAGTTGCATGTCGATGCCAAGCTGTTACTAACCCCCCAAAAGAGCACTTGTCCCAACAGCACAGCCCTTCCAGAGTTCACAGCTGCAGTGTGCCTTAGGCTGGTGGATGCTGGGCATCTGTGATATGACCCCTGCACTCTCAGTGAGCCACAACACAAGCCCTAGATGTAACTGCAAGAAGTGGCAAATACCTAGAAGTTTGAGTTACATACTGAAACTCCCCAGCTGGTGTCTGCGCAGAAGAAATAGAAAACTAATTTACAGTGAGTACAATGTAAATAAAGCAAGCTGCTTTCATAAGGGTTAAGATTACTAGGACCTGATGGCTATTGGTTAGCTTGCATTGCACTAGTTTTTATCATAATTTTTGTGTATTGAGTGCATACACCTGTAAAAACCTAAGTTATTTGCTCACTAATTAAGTGAAAATATAATTGCATCTATATGTTGCATGTATTTGCCAGAAGACAGTAAGGCAAAGGGGTAGCGTAGATTGGGAGTAGCATGACCTTACCTCCATCAAGAGCTGAGTGAGTGTAATGAGCCATGACGAGCTGAGTGTAATGAGCCCTGGTACAGACCATGGATTAACAAGTGGCAGAATAATACCTGAACCTGCTGGAAAGGCATATCACAATGTCATCTTGGATGATTCCCACTCTTACCTCAGAAATTCCTCATTACCAAACATCCTATGCTGTTGATTTGTTACTAGCTCCAGAAAGATCATCAAAGTAGAGAAAAAACATGTTATAAAAAAACATGGGCTATAGCTCGGAGTCCTTTCTTTCTGTACTGAATGGTTAATGGTAATTTTGTTTATTTCTTCTTGGTGCGTGGCGAAGGATTTCAACCCAACCTGTGAATTGCTTCCCTCAGAAAAAGGAAAGTATTAACGGTCAGAGTAGAGTTTTGATTCCTGTAGAACTGATATTTGCCATAGTGTCTGCTTGTCCTTTCCTCCTCTCCACAGCTACAAACCTGGCTGATTGAGAGAAGGGAGTCCTAATTTATGTATGGTTTGGGGTACTCCTTCTCACCGACTTAGAAACTGACTTGGCTTAGAAGTTCTGACAAGGGTGTGTTTCCTCCACTAGCTTTAGATCTCTGCTTTAGGAATCCGTGTTAGTCATTTTGCTCCTAATAGTGAATAGAGAATGACAGATGGTTCCAAAGGGTAGTTTAATGCTCTAGTTCCTGTTTGATGTTGGTGCTTTGAGCTTAGTTCCTGCTTGGTAGCCACAGTAGCCAGGGAGCTAGCTACTCATTAGTTCATGTACTAAGTGAGGTAGGGTGGAAATATAGTTGTCCTGCATGTGAGACGGGAGAACCCCATTCGTAGGTGTAGACTGGAAGCTGACTGGCTGTGGAGCAACAGACCTATGGGCTTCTGGTGGATGACATGCTGAACACATCAGCAGTGTGCCCCTGTGACAGCAAAGGTCCCCTGCATACCGGGTGTGTTCGCAAGAGTGTAGCCAGTCATTCAGGAGAGGTGCTAATTTCTTGCTCCTTGGCATTTGTGAGACTGCATCTGGAGAACTGTGTACAGTGTAGCTCCCCCCACCCAGTAAAAAACCCCCAAAATGTTACAAAAATGGTGTGAGTCCAATGGAGGATGAGCAAGTTGATCAGAGAACTGGGGCACACAACGCATAAAGAGAAGCAGAGGAAGAAGAAAAAGATGAGTGGAGCTGTACTGACCACTGTCTGAAGGAGATTTATAGAGAAGTCAGAGCCAGACCTCTCAGAAGTGCATGGTGAGAGGACAAGAAGTATAGATCATGGCTTAAACAAGTAAATCCCCACTGAACACAAGGAAATAACTCTTCACCATGAAAATGGTGAAGCAGGAGGAGGTGTCCAGGTAAGTTATGGGATGCCGATGCTTGGAGATATCCACACTTACCTAGAGAAGATCATGAGCAACCTTCTCCAGCTTTGAAGTTAGTCTTGCTTTTAGCAAGGGATTGGACCTCTGGAGTCCTTTCCAATCTCATTTTGTCTATGGTTTGATTATATTCTTGCTGTTTGTCAGACGTTTGCAAATGTTTTCCCAGAAGGTGTTTGGCAGATTTCAATACCTAATTGGTCCCAGAGGTTTGACTCAGTAAGAAAGTGCAAGAATGCAAATGCACCCCTGTTATAAAAAGGACCTGAAAAAAGAGGAAATACATTTGCCAAAAATCAAATGTGAGACTAAATGAAGGAGAAACATCATATTAAGAATCCTTTTTGAAGCATCCTAGATTGTTGTGGATAAACTGGTAACTATTTGGACCGTTTCTTAGAGTTTGGATGTGATTTTTCGGAGACAGTGAAAGATTAAAGTCTCAATGGCTTGGAAAACTGAACTTTCAGCCTTCAAACTAAAATAAAAGCTTTTATTGCTACTGAGGGAGTTTCCTGTTTTCAGGGACCACTCTCAGCTTCCAGATAATATCTGTCCACCTGTGGTATTAAAAATATGTGTTATGTTTTATATGTTTTGTCAGAGGGGAGTTGTTTTGTTTTGGTGGTTTTTGATAAAAACCCATTAGATAATGCTAATAAAACCCTATGTTTTGCTGGAAAAAAAGGCACTAAAGAGGAAAGATTTGATGGGAATAGTATGATAAGAATGTATGTAGCTCATATCTACCCTTTTGTTGAGCATTTGTAAGGAGCATTTGAAGAACGAAAATTGAGTGGTATGATTGGTATAGGCTATGGACTAAGATATGCTTGCTTTCCCTGGAAACTCATTTTCTTGGTGTTTATTTCGTCCCTCCCCAAATATCTGAAATGAGTCTGAAATGAGTCTAAAACCAGATTCAAAGATCCAGACATAATAGATAGAACTCGGGAGATCTGAGTATGAGATGTGTGTCTCTTTCTGGAGGGCTGGTGTCTGGGAGAAAAAGGACGGGGAGCAGAGTTCTCCGTTGCAAGCCTGCAAGGAGAGAATGCTATTGGCATCAGCCAAAGTTACCACAGCAGTGACTGTTGAAGTGGTATAGGACAGTAGTGCAGTAGACACAGCTCAGAGGACAATGTATGTGTCTCGGTTTGGGGGATGATGGTGTAAGGTAAGATGATGATGTAAGGATATTGGAGATAGGTGCTCTGAAGAAGAATGAATGACCGTCAGCATCAGAGTTGATCCACTGGAGCTGTGGTAAATGAAAACTAAACAGAAAATTTCCCCATACTTTCCCCCTTTCCCCATACTCTTGCTTAGTGTAGCTTCAATCTATTTCTTTGTGCATTTTGCCTTCTGTCAGTGGTAACCAGCCATCCTTCTTTTTGTGGCATTCCTACCCTTCTGTCTGCCCTTTTCTCTGTGAAGTCCCTCCCTCTCTGTCTTATCTCATTTTCTTATCTCATTCTTACCTCAGTAAGTTTCTCTTTTGCAATACTAATGTATCCATCAAATAATTTTATCTGCTTCACTGTCATTTCGTTTCTCTGCAGTAGTGCTGTTGAATTCGTTTAAACTAGAAGGTCTTTGGGCAGTTAATCATTGTCCTTTAATGTTAGCAAAGCCAAACTGACTGGTGCTCTGTCTCAAAATTGGCCATTTTTTTTCTTTTTCTGCCAGCAAGAAAACCTCAATGAACCGCACAAGAGTAGTGGAATTTGTCCTCTTGGGGCTGACCAACAGTCACTATTTGGAGATCACCCTCTTTCTGTTGCTTGTGATTGCCTACTTCTTCATCCTGCTTGGAAACATTACTGTCATCAGCATCACTCTTGTGAATCATTTTCTTCAGACTCCAATGTACTACTTCCTCAGAAATTTTGCCCTTTTGGAAATCACTTTCACCTCCACATTCATTCCCAGCACCCTCTGCAGCCTCCTGTCAGAGAGGAAGATGATTTCCCTGCCTGGTTGTTTCCTTCAGATGCTGCTTTTCTATTACTTGGGTACCTGCACGTTTTTCCATGTGGCAACGATGTCCTTTGATCGGTATGTTGCCATTTGCCACCCTTTGCATTACACAACAATTATGAACAGCAGATTTTGCCTCCAGCTGGTCCTAGCTTGCTGGGCAGTGAGTTTTCTCTTGATGTTTCCTCCCACCATTATGATTGTCCAGTTGCCATTCTGTGGTCCCAATGTTATGAACCACTTTTACTGTGATACTTCCCTGTTGTTGCAACTGTCCTGCACAGACACGGGGTTCATTGAAGGACTGATGCTTATTGTACTAATTATCATCATACCCGGTACCTTAATAGTAACTGCTGTTTCTTATGGCTGCATTGTTATCACCATATTGCATATACCATCCTCCACAGGTAGGAAGAAGGCATTTTCCACTTGCTCAGCTCACCTCATGGTGGTGGTGATATTTTACAGCACATCTATTTACAGGTATATCCGCCCAGCACAGCGAGGTGGACAGGACTCTGACAAAGTTCTTTCTTTCTTCTTCTCTGTGGTGACTCAGATGCTTAACCCATACATCTACTCACTCAGGAACAATCAAGTCAAACAAGCCATAAAGAAGAGCATGTTGAAGGCATTTTCTAGCTCCCCAAGGCTAGAAAATGTGAATACTGGAGTAGCCCATCCAAGTGACTAAATTGTGACAGATGCAACATCAGCATTGTGGAACTGTGAATTAAAGATGCTGATTTCAAATGGTTTATGCTTTCTACATGTTACATAGTTCCTTCTTCTGTTGCCAACCAAAAAATACCAACACAAAAAGGATCTTCTAGTCCTCCAGTACCTAGACTCCCTTCTCTTCTCCAGGGTGAACAACCCCAACTCTCTCAGCCTGTTTTCATAGGAAAGGTGGTCATCTTCGTGGCCCTCCTCTGGACTTACTCCAACAGGTCCCTGTCCTTCTTATGTTGGGGGCCCAGAGCTGGACACAGCACTCTAGGTGGGGTCGCACAAAAGCAGGCTAGAGTGGCAGAATCACCTCCCTTGGCCTGCTGGCCACACTTCTTTTGATGCAGCCCAGGATGTGGTTAGATTTCAGGGCTGTGAGTGCACATTGCCACCTCACATTGAGCTTCTCATCAACCAACACCCCCCCAAGTCCTTCTCCTCAAAGCTGCTCTCAATCCATTCTCCACCCAACCTGTACTTGTGCCTGTGACTGCTGTGACTCATGTGCAGGACCTTGCACTTGGCCTGGTTGAACTGCATGAGGTTTGCATGGGCCCACCTCTCGAGCCTCTCGAGGGACCACAAGGTCCCTCTGAATGGCATCCCTTCCTTCTAGAGTGTTAGCCATGCCACACAGTTGGTGTCATCAGCAAACTTGCTGAGGATGTAGTCGATCCCACTGTCCGTGTCTCCAACAAAGATGTTGAACAGCACCAGTCTCAGTACCAACTCCCGAGGAACACCACTCATCATGGGTCTCTGCCTGGAATTTGAGCCATTGACCACAATCCTTTGAGTGCAGGCATCAATCCAATTCTTTATCCACCAAGCAGTCCATCCATCAAGTCCATGTCTGTCCAATTTAGAGACAAGGATGTCGTGCAGGACAATGTCAAATGCCTTGCACAAGTCCAGGTAGATGATGATGGCTGCTCTTCCCTTATCCACCATCGCTGTAATGCCATTGTAGAAGACCACCAATTTTGTCTGGCATGAATTTGCCCTTAAAGAAGCCATGTTAGTTGTCACCAATCACCTTTGGGGAAAATTAATTGAATTTATTGCCAATTAAAATAGTTGTAGTTTGTGAGAAACAAAGTCAGATACTAAACCAACACCTTCACTTTACCCTTTATGGTGCTCAATGTTATTCATTCTTTCCAGGCTCCTCTACCATTCCTCCACCCAAGCAGCACAGGGTGGGTAGGAGGATTATGGTCAATACATAGTGTTTTCCCTCTGCTGCTGTTTTCGTCTGGTACTTTTCCTCTGCTCCAGCGTGTGTTCTCCATAGGCTGCAGTGGATATCTGCTCCGCCATGGAGTATTTCCTCCTCCTTCTCTGATCTTGCTCTTCCCTCTGTTGTTTCTCTTTTTGTTCTCTTCTCCCTCTAGCTGGCAATTTCTGCCCTTTCTTAAAGATGTTTTCACAAGAGGTGCCACCATGGGCTCACTCATGGGCTCAGCTTTGGCCTGTGGTGGCCATTTTGGAAGTGGCTGTGTCAGGCACAGAGCAGCCCTTTGTCTCTTTTCACAGACACCACACCTGCAGGTCCCTTTTTACCAAAATCTTGACCTGTACACCTGTGGTGGGTTAAACTTGTCTGTCTACCAGCAAGCAGCTCTCTCATTGCCTTTTTTCAACAGGACAGGTGGAGAAAATGAGAAGAAAAAGCTCATGGATTAAGATAAAGACAGGGAGATCATTTCCCAATTACCGTCACAGGTAATGACTGAACTAGGACCTCCTTGTGGAGCTCAAGAGGAAAAAGAAGTTGTACAATCTCTAGAAGCAAGGTCAGGTTTCGCAGGAAGATTTACAGAGCTATGATTTGCATATGCAGGGAGAAGACACGAAAGGCCAAAGCTCAGTTAGAACTGAAACTGGCCAGTGTTGCATCTGATAATAAAATGCCTTTTTTAAGAGCATCAGTAGCAAAAGGAGGTCTAAGGAAAACATTGGATTGATACTTGTTGAAGATGATCACCTGACTAATAAGGATAAAGAAAAACCAGAGGCATAGAGTCATAGACTCTTATAGGTTGGAAAACACCATTAAGATCATCAAGTCCAACTGTCAACCTAACACTACCAAGTCCACCACTAAACCATGTACCTCAGCACTACATCCATATGTCTTTTAAATGCTTCCAGAGATGGTCACTTAGCCCTGGATCCTATGCTTGCCAACACTTTTGGTGAAGAAATTTTTTCTGCTATCCAATCGAAACCTCCCCTGGTGCAAGTTGAGGCCATTTCCTCTTGTCCTCTCACCTGTAACTTGGGAGAAGAGACTGTCCCCCCCCCAGCCCCAGCTACACCCTCCTTTCAGGTAGTTGTAGAGAGTGAGAAGGTCTCCCCTCAGCCTCCCTTTGTCCAGGCTGAACACTCCTAGCTCTCTCAGCCACTGCTCATAAGACTTGTGCTCCAGAACAGCTCTGTTGCCCTTCTTTGGACATGTTCCAGTATCTTAATGTTCCTCCTGTATCGAAGGGGCCAAAACTGGACACAGTACTCGAGGTGAGGCCTCACCAGTGCCGAGTACAGGGGGATGGTCACCTCTCGGGCCCTACTCGCCACATTGTTGCTGATACAGGCCAGGACACCATTGGCCTTCTTGTCCACCTGGGCACACTGCTGGCTCATGTTCAGCCAGCTGTCGACCAACACCCCCAGGTCCTTTTCTGCCAGGCAGCTCTCCAGCCACTCTTCCCCAAGCCTATAGCGCTGTATGGGGTTGTTGTGACCCAAGTGCAGGACCTGGCACTTGGCCTTGTTGAACCTCATCCCGTTGGTCTCGGCCCATCGATCCAGCCTGTTCAGATACCTCTGCAAGGCCTTTCTACCCTCCAGCAGGTTGACACTCACATCCAACTTGGTGTCATCTGCAAATTTACTGAGGGTGCACTCAATCCCCTCGTCCAGTTCATTTATAAAGATGTTAAAGAGAACCGGGGCCCCAGTACCGAGCCCTGTGAGGCAGGGCATATTGCAAGCCAAAGAAAACCATATATGGCTAGACAGACTGAGTTCACTGAGCGGTCACCACAAGTTTTGGGCTCTACAGCCACTGAGGACCACCAAAGGGACCACCACGACTCAACCATGTATGTGGTCTATAGGAGGGGACTATGTAAATGAATTCTGAGAATTTAAGTGAATATGTACAACCATTCTGGGAAATCCAAATGCATACGCATGTGATAGCCTAATAAACACTGTGTTTTGTGTAACATACGGTACGCACACTAGGAGAAGCGATCCCCCACGCATTCAGCACTGTAATAAAGAATGCCTGCCTTCTAAAACTTCAAACAGGTCTTAGAGGGTTTTTCTTTATAGCCAGATTTTGCAGTAACACCATCTGTCTTTTAATTGTTTCTCTTCTCCCTGTTAAACCAGTTCCACACAACATCATAAAGGACAGTGCCAGACATGGCAATAATCCTAGTGTTGCCCATTAAGTCTGTTCAGTGAAAGCAGTTGCCCAATTCTTCAGAAACTTCAGTTTCTTCACTGCAAATCACAGCAGCAGATTATGTCAGTGACAACATCTGTTATTACCATCTAGGGAACCAGAAACGTCTTTGCAGTAGCAGTTCAGAAGTCATGTAGCACCTCCAAGTGGCAACTCAGCCCATATAATTTTTGACACCTGCATTAGGAAGCTGCACCAGTCTCAGGATGTGCTGATTGATTGCACATACTCGTTGTAGAGTAGCTTACATCTAATTTACACATTCCTGCAAACAAACCAAATCACTTTCCTGGATTACACAGATGGTTCTGATTAGAATCACAGAATCTAAAAACAGCTCTATTTTAATTGAACAGATCTAATTTTTTCGTGTGTCTTTGGCATTTATAAAGTACCCTGTGTGCAACATGCACAACATCCAAGTTTAGACATTTTTTATATTCACTGGAAGGAATTTCCTATAAGAATGAAACATGGTGTGAAAAATCATGCACACAGGAATGCTGCTTCTTGCAAAGCAACCTGAGATGAGCTGCAGTTTATGTATAAAGTTGGGAATGTGGAGATCTTGAGAACGTCCTTATTGTCCACTCAATTTACAGTTCACTCGGAGAGCTTTTGTACCACTTAGGACATGGAAGACAGTGTCCCTCAGAGCATCCCTGACTTGCTGCTTCCTCAAAGTGTGGATGAAAGGATTAAGCAAGTGAGTGAAAACAGCCCTCTATTTTCACTCTTCTTGATTCAGGGGTCTGTAGCAAACACCCACAAAAGTGTCTCCCATATTAGCCTGCCCCTTAATTCTTACCCATAGCCTCTGAACATGTTCTTCGTCCACTTCTAGGCAGAGCTTGGAATATTCCAGTTGCTCTCTCACATAAAGAGTGACTCCACCACCTTGCCCTGCTGGCCTGTCTTTCCTAAAAAGGACATAGCCATCCATGACAGCATTGCAGCCACGTGAGCTATCCCACCATGTCTGTGGAATTGCAGTGAGAGATCATGGCCCTGGGACTGCACACAGATCTCTTGTTCTTCCTGCTAATTCTCCATGCTGTGTATGTGCAGAGAGGTAGTAGATCTCATAGGTTTCCCTGGAGGGGAGCAAGAGTATCCACCACAGTCATTCACACCCTTGAGGCGGTTGGCCTTCTGGATCTCATCTTAGGAGGTGGCTAAGGAACATTTGTTGCTGTTCTGCTTTGCCTGGCTTATTCCCCAGTTGGATGCGATGGTGTGAGCATTGCTATCTTGGACCCCATGCCCTGAGTCATTCAGTGTAAAGCTTGCCTCACCAAGTTGGCCATCCTGCTGCCAAAGATTCCCTTTCCTCTACTAGACAGGTGGGTCCCATCCCTCTATAACAGGCCATATTCATCAAAGAATGTCCCATTGTCATAAAAGCCAAAACCCTTACAAAGGCACCAGCCACATAGCCAGGAGCTGATAAGACATTATCCATCCATCCATTTCTTGCAGCTCCCTTTCCTCTAGCTGGTAAAATGGAGGGGAAGATAATTTGGGCATCAGTTTTTTTCACATGCACCTCCAGGGCTTCATAGTCTTCCAAAGAGATGAAATCTTTCATCATTTTTGGAACAATGGCTGCCCAGGTTCTGGCTTGCAGTGTCATTCATGCTCACATGAAAGGGTAACAGTGGGTAGTAGTCAGTGTTCTCGGAAAGTTGTGGCACCCTCTCAGCAACATGTTGAACTTTAGCTTCCGGAAGGACATGAACCTCTTGGAGCGGGTCCAGAGGAGGCCACAAAGATGATCAGAGGGTTGGAGCACGTCTCCTGTGTGCACAGGCTGAGAGGGTTGGGGAGCCTGGAGAAGAGAAGGCTCCGGGGAAACCTTATCGCCTGTAGCCTTATAGCCTATATAGACCTTATAGCAGCCTTCCAGTACTTAAGCCTATAGGAAAGATGAGGATGGACTCTTTATGAGGGAGAGGAGTGATAGGACAAGGGCTAACGGTTTTAAACTGAAAGAGGATAGATTTAGATTAGATATTAGGAAGAAATTGTTGACTGTGAGAGTGGTGAGACACTGGAAAAGGTTGCCCAGAAAAGCTGTGTGGGTGTCCCATCCCTGGAGGTGTTCAAGGCCAGGGTGGATGGGACTTTGAGCAACCTCGTCTAGGGGGAGATGTCCCTGCCCTGGGGATTCCAGGTTTGGAAATCAATGATCTTTAAGCTCCCTTCCAAACCAAACCATTCTATGATTCTATGATTCTGTGATTCTAATCAGAACCATCTGTGTAATCCAGGAAAGTGATTTGGTTTGTTTGCAGGAATGTGTAAATTAGATGTAAGCTACTCTACAACGAGTATGTGCAATCAATCAGCACATCCTGAGACTGGTGCAGCTTCCTAATGCAGGTGTCAAAAATTATATGGGCTGAGTTGCCACTTGGAGGTGCTACATGACTTCTGAACTGCTACTGCAAAGACGTTTCTGGTTCCCTAGATGGTAATAACAGATGTTGTCACTGACATAATCTGCTGCTGTGATTTGCAGTGAAGAAACTGAAGTTTCTGAAGAATTGGGCAACTGCTTTCACTGAACAGACTTAATGGGCAACACTAGGATTATTGCCATGTCTGGCACTGTCCTTTATGATGTTGTGTGGAACTGGTTTAACAGGGAGAAGAGAAACAATTAAAAGACAGATGGTGTTACTGCAAAATCTGGCTATAAAGAAAACCCTCTAAGACCTGTTTGAAGTTTTAGAAGGCAGGCATTCTTTATTACAGTGCTGAATGCGTGGGGGATCGCTTCTCCTAGTGTGCGTACCGTATGTTACACAAAACACAGTGTTTATTAGGCTATCACATGCGTATGCATTTGGATTTCCCAGAATGGTTGTACATATTCACTTAAATTCTCAGAATTCATTTACATAGTCCCCTCCTATAGACCACATACATGGTTGAGTCGTGGTGGTCCCTTTGGTGGTCCTCAGTGGCTGTAGAGCCCAAAACTTGTGGTGACTGCTCAGTGAACTCAGTCTGTCTAGCCATATATGGTTTTCTTTGGCTTGCAATATGCCCTGCCTCACAGGGCTCGGTACTGGGGCCCCGGTTCTCTTTAACATCTTTATAAATGAACTGGACGAGGGGATTGAGTGCACCCTCAGTAAATTTGCAGATGACACCAAGTTGGATGTGAGTGTCAACCTGCTGGAGGGTAGAAAGGCCTTGCAGAGGTATCTGAACAGGCTGGATCGATGGGCCGAGACCAACGGGATGAGGTTCAACAAGGCCAAGTGCCAGGTCCTGCACTTGGGTCACAACAACCCCATACAGCGCTATAGGCTTGGGGAAGAGTGGCTGGAGAGCTGCCTGGCAGAAAAGGACCTGGGGGTGTTGGTCGACAGCCGGCTGAACATGAGCCAGCAGTGTGCCCAGGTGGACAAGAAGGCCAATGGTGTCCTGGCCTGTATCAGCAACAATGTGGCGAGTAGGGCCCGAGAGGTGACCATCCCCCTGTACTCGGCACTGGTGAGGCCTCACCTCGAGTACTGTGCCCAGTTTTGGCCCCTTACCACAAAAAAAGACATTGAGGTGCTGGAGCGGGTCCAGAGAAGGGCAACAAAGCTGGTGAGAAGCCTGGAGAATAAGTCTTATGAGGAGAGGCTGAGGGAGCTGTGGGTGTTCAATCTAGAGAAGAGGAGGCTGAGGGGAGACCTTATTGCTCTCTACAACTACCTGAAAGGAGGTTGTAGAAAGTTGGGGGACAGTCTCTTCTCCCAAGTTACAGGTGAGAGGACAAGAGGAAATGGCCTCAAGTTGTGCCAGGGGAGGTTTAGATTGGATATTAGGAAAAATTTATTCACTGAAAGGGTTATCAGGCATTGGAATGGGCTGCCCAGGGAGGTGGTTGAGGCACCATCCCTGGAGATATTCAGAAGACGAATTGTCATGGTGCTCGGGAATATGGTTTAGTGTTGGTGTTTGTGTTTTGTTTGGTTGTGTTTTTTTTTTTGTTTGTTTGTTTGTTTTTTGTTTTTTTTATGGTTACTAGATGATCTTTGAGGTTCCTTCCAACCTAGGCGATTCTGTGATCCTGTGATTCTGTGATTCTGTTTTGGTGGGCAATTTCTTCAGTTTGTTCCCATTCCTAGGTACCTGCCTTATTCTTAACCAACTGTAGGGTTGCAGTCCGATTGTTCCACAACAATGATTCCGAGGTTCTCATGTCCAGTTTCTCACACCAACCAGCTATGAAACTCATAACCTTCCCTATTATTCATGCTGTCTTATGCTAATGGCACTACTGATTTATAACTCATAAGAATTTTGCTGAACTACCAGGTTACCTTTATTCATTGGCTTTAATCTGATATCGGTTGTGAAGATTGTAATGACATTTTACAAAGGACAGGTCAGAGGAGTAAATAGTTCTTGGATATTTGAAAGGGCTATGGTTGCCTGGAAAGATTTAAATTTTACAGAGTGACTGAATTTGCGAAAGATCAATCTGGGAAGCAAGCTCCACATTGTTTAGTCTTCATTCAGTCAATGTAATAAAGTGAGTCATCATTATCAGTAAAGTTTGTTGCAAGACGGCTTCTCTCTTCTTTTCCCACAATACAATTTTTTTGCACATTTATTCTTTATTGTCTTTAACTCAAAACCACCAACTTTTCTTTATCTTTCAAATAATTAATGAAAAGCTATATTGCAACAATGATGACAATAAAATGTTACATATAACATATTTATTTAGCTAATATCAAGAGGTTCAGGTTGTTGTTAGTAAAACTAGTCAGAATTTAGCTAGCTAATGCCTCTAAACTAGTACTGACTACCAAGGTCCCACATGTATCGATTTCTGAAGAATGGGAACCAGTCTGCTAACTCAAATTTTTATAGGTTCCCATTCACCAGCGAATTAAACCATGCTTTTGGAGAGACCTACTGTTCATCTTCATGCATGAATACATCGGCAGTGATCACAGTCTAGAAAGAACAGTAATCAGAGAATTTAACGTGCTAATCCAGTGTTTACATTTACAAGATGCCATGCTGTCCCAGGGTAGATATCTTCCTTCCCCCTTATTCTTGGTCAGTTACATAAAAGTCTTCATCATTTGGTGCTGGAGAACATGCCTGGAGGAGAGGCAGAGCTCAGAGGCTCGGCTGATGCATTAGAATGGCAGGAATATGAAACATCTTAGACTTAAATCCTGACTTCCATCTTGTTACAGAGGTAACTAACTTACTATTCATGTGATTTTTTGAAAACAGTCTCCTAGGAAAGTGGATTTATTTTCTTGCAACACCTCTAGTTTCAAATACATTACAGAGTTTAGCAGCCTCAGCAAAAATAGAATTTCTTCTTGTCCCTTAAACTTTGCCATGGTTTTCTTAAATTGGAAAAAAATTGGAAGAGATTAGTAGAAACTGACTTCAGTGACATGTTTTTCTTTTGAAATCTTATTTTAATCCTCTCAACTTTCTTTTTGAGGATTGGATTTGGCTGTACAGTGGTATTGTGAACTATAGCAGCTGTATAATTTACCATATTTTCAAATCAGGAATAAACAAAAAGCTAATATTGATGAAAATGAAAACAAAAGTATTGAGTAGTTTATTAATAACATGCCTTCATGTTAGAGAGTCATTTTGCTTTCAGTTCACTGCTAAATCATGTTTCATGTACATTTAAATTTAAAATATAGCATTGACTCTTCCCTTTCCTCTCCCCCACAGTTACTCACAGCACAAGGCATATAAGAATGTTGCAATGGAAAACTGAACGACGGTCAAGAATTTCATCCTTGTGGGTTTCACAGCTGGCAGGAAGTTGCAGATATTTATATTTGTGGTTCTCCTCATCCTCTATATATCAATTATAGTAGGAAGCTTTGTGATTGTCACCATCAGCATAGTGGACCGTGGGCTCCGTGTGCCCATGTATTATTTTATATGGAACTTCTCACTCTTAGAAATTGGTTTCACTTCCTGTGTCATTCCTAAGGTCTTGTTCAACCTAGCATCAGGAGAAAAGACAATTTCTGTGACTGGTTGCTTTGTTCAATGTTTTTTATATTTCATCTTTGGCATGACAGAGTTTCTTCTCTTGGCAGCAATGTCAATTGACAGGTATGTAGCCATCTGCTACCCCTTGTCTTACTCCACCATAACGACCAATGGGCTTTGTAGCTTATTGGTACTTGGTTCATGGGGGCTGAGTTTTGCACTTCTGATTGGTCCATCAATTGTTGTCTTCCAGTTACACTTTTGTAACCAAAACGTTAACCATTTCTTCTGTGACAGTGCACAACTTTCCTGCATAGAAACACCTGTTCTAGACCTTGTTAACTTCTCAATAGCTGTTTTTTCTCTTCTGGGCACTCACAGTCCTGTCTTACGCCAATATAATTTCTATATTGCACATTCCATCTGCTTCAGGGAGACAAAAAGCCTTTTCCACTTGTGCATCTCACCTTATTGTTGTCTTCATGTCTTATGGGAGGTGCATTTTCATATATGTTAAACCTATGCACATGGGTGAGCTTGACGTCAGCAAAGGGGTAGCTGTTCTCAACACGGTGGTACCTCCTCTGCTCAACCCATTCATCTTCAGTCTGAGGAACAGGCAGGTTCAAGAAGCCTTGCAAAAATATTTGTCCATGTGCAATTCTTACAGAACAATTCTGAGTCTGATGACAAGTGAAAAGTAAAGAAACTTTATGGTGAACCACCTTAAAGGCTGAAGACATATAAATATTCTAAATGCACATGCATTTGTGCAGTGAATGTCAAAAACTTTGTTACTGTCTCTGATCTCTTCTCCCTTACTCACTTTTTTTTATAGCAGAAGATGAGTCTCCAGTGCACTTTAGCAGCTGTTTCTGAATAGAGAACCAGGCATCTGATATACACAATACGGAAAATACAAGAGGGATTTAGGAGGGCAATAATAATAGGAGAAATACCATATTGGGGTATGAAGATGGACTGCAGCAAATTGAACTTGGCACAGGAAGGTACTCTCGGTGAGGTTAGAGAAGGAAGTTTTTCTTTGATCTAGAGTGCTCAGTGCTGTGGATTTGCAACTTAGTTTGCAAGAGCTGATTGTTATCTTTCTGTGCTAATGGATTTTTTCTTTCAGTTTTAGAGAAACAGAACTATTATTATTCTGTCAGGGTCCTGATGCGTGGTGGAATACTTTAAGGCATATATACTTGCTTACTGCCTGAATCCTTGCCTTGTAATGGCTGTGTTGTGTTATAGTTTTGCCTTCTGTGGGAAGTGTAGACTTTGAATAGTAATTAATGAAGAGCTTCTAGAAATCTGTCAGTGCATTTTAAGATCCATCTTCTAGAAGAGTATTGAGAGTCTGGGGGTTGAGATGGTATTTGCACTTTTGGGGGTCTTGGGTGAAGATATGTTTGACTTAATCTAGTGGGAAAATCCTTGAAGTTTAAACATACAAGAAAATGAAAACCTCCAGACTTGTTTTCGAACACCTTACAATTACAGCTGCTTTTTTGTGTAATTTTTTCACATGGATCAAGCACAATCTTGAACCTATTTATGTTGCTTGCCAACCCCAAAACCCAACTTGGGATGTTGCATCTCGGTGGGTATCACATGTTGGCAATAAAGAAGTGTGAGTGCGTACAGCTTTGCCCATCACAGATATTTTCCCGATCACAGAAAGGCTAGACGTGTAGTAAAGGCCATTACTTGTCCATCTGAACACATCACTCCACAGAAGCGGGAGCAGATTCAGAAATATTATGTCTGTCATGTTGGCATTCTGTGAGTCTAGCCATCAGAACTGGAGTCCTACTTTGCAGGGGTAAAGTCCATATATAAATTACTGGGACCATTTTAAGGATTTCTGAATATTGATTTTGCAGAAGACAGAATGGGTAATTCAGATATGCCTTTCTGAAACACAACAGAGTTTCACTTCTGTACCAGTCTGCTGCTAGCTCAACAAACATACCAAGGTGGGAGGAGAGGTAATAACAGTGTCTAGTTTTCTCCTGAGCAAAATTAACCTTGACAAGAAATAAAAGAATAAATAAATAAAATAACAATTAGAAGAAATGTGTTGCCATTTTATTTAAAACTAGATATGCAGAGAAAAATATCAAGAGCAGAAATATCTTTGGGAAAGGTCAAAAAGGAGCAGAAATTATCTACAGGAAAAATTAACCAAATGTACTTGGAAAAAGAAAAGATATAATTCATGGTATTCTTCCTATCTTCATTTTTAAAAAATACATATATTGGATCAAGAGTCCATCTTTTGGCAAAAAAATGTCCTCCTTCTTCCAGGACTTTCTCCTCAGATAGTGGACGGGTAAGCTGAGGAAAGGTTATTACCAATGTCATAAAAGCAACAGTAACTTTGCTGAATTCCAGAGGGCATCTTTCATTGTGTCAGACACCAACAGGCATAACATTGTTAACAATTGAATAGATGGTGACAACGAAGGATAATGATTAAAAACTAACCACTGATGATGTGTAATATTAATGAATGTCCACCTAGTGAAGTTCTGTTTTAAAGTTCAAAACTGGAGCAATCATTCATCTGAACATTCCCATGACAGTGCTGACTAATTCCTCCATATATTTATCTACACATGTAATTCTTTGATGTTAATACACATCTATTTAGTTGCAACACAAGACACCAGTGAATATACAGACTAATCTCTGAAAAAAACCCACCGAACCAACTAATCATAGAATCATAGAATGGTTTGGGTTGGATAATCGAGTCCAAACCCCCTGCCCTGGGCAGGGACACCTCCCACTAGACCAGGCTGCTCAAAGCCCCATCTAGCCTGGCCTTGAAACCCTCCAGGGATGGGGCAGCCACAGCTTCTCTGGGCCACCTGGGCCAGGGCCTCACCACCCTCACAGCAAAAAATTTTTCCTGATATCTAATCTAAATCTCCCCTCTTTTTGTTTAAAATATAAAATCCATGGTCTTCTTTCTACCTTTGTAAGTAGAAGAGTTAGGTAACGACCGTTACTCCTCATCCTATTGCTCCACTCCCTGATCAAGAGTCCCTCCCCAGATTTCTTGTAGGCTCCCTTTAGTGACTGAAAGGGGCTATAAGGCCTCACTGAAGCCTTGTCTTCTCCAGGCTGAACAACCCCAGCTCTCTCAACCCTCAGCCTGTGTTCATAGAGCTGCTCCAACCCCAGATCATCTCCATTGGGAGGAGAGGTAATAACAGTGTCTAGTTTTCTCCTGAGCAAAATTAACCTTGACAAGAAATAAAAGAATAAATAAATAAAATAACAATTAGAAGAAATGTGTTGCCATTTTATTTAAAACTAGATATGCAGAGAAAAATATCAAGAGCAGAAATATCTTTGGGAAAGGTCAAAAAGGAGCAGAAATTATCTACAGGAAAAATTAACCAAATGTACTTGGAAAAAGAAAAGATATAATTCATGGTATTCTTCCTATCTTCATTTTTAAAAAATACATATATTGGATCAAGAGTCCATCTTTTGGCAAAAAAATGTCCTCCTTCTTCCAGGACTTTCTCCTCAGATAGTGGACGGGTAAGCTGAGGAAAGGTTATTACCAATGTCATAAAAGCAACAGTAACTTTGCTGAATTCCAGAGGGCATCTTTCATTGTGTCAGACACCAACAGGCATAACATTGTTAACAATTGAATAGATGGTGACAACGAAGGATAATGATTAAAAACTAACCACTGATGATGTGTAATATTAATGAATGTCCACCTAGTGAAGTTCTGTTTTAAAGTTCAAAACTGGAGCAATCATTCATCTGAACATTCCCATGACAGTGCTGACTAATTCCTCCATATATTTATCTACACATGTAATTCTTTGATGTTAATACACATCTATTTAGTTGCAACACAAGACACCAGTGAATATACAGACTAATCTCTGAAAAAAACCCACCGAACCAACTAATCATAGAATCATAGAATGGTTTGGGTTGGATAATCGAGTCCAAACCCCCTGCCCTGGGCAGGGACACCTCCCACTAGACCAGGCTGCTCAAAGCCCCATCTAGCCTGGCCTTGAAACCCTCCAGGGATGGGGCAGCCACAGCTTCTCTGGGCCACCTGGGCCAGGGCCTCACCACCCTCACAGCAAAAAATTTTTCCTGATATCTAATCTAAATCTCCCCTCTTTTTGTTTAAAATATAAAATCCATGGTCTTCTTCCTACCTTTGTAAGTAGAAGAGTTAGGTAACGACCGTTACTCCTCATCCTATTGCTCCACTCCCTGATCAAGAGTCCCTCCCCAGATTTCTTGTAGGCTCCCTTTAGTGACTGAAAGGGGCTATAAGGCCTCACTGAAGCCTTGTCTTCTCCAGGCTGAACAACCCCAGCTCTCTCAACCCTCAGCCTGTGTTCATAGAGCTGCTCCAACCCCAGATCATCTCCATGGCCCTCCTCTGGACTCGCACCAACAGGCCTATGTCCTTATTCTGTTGGGGGCCCCAGAGCTGGATGACACTCCCCACTCTAGTTGGGGTGCAGAGCAGAAGAGCAGAATCTGACACACCCCCCCGTCCCACTAGACCAGGCTGCTCAAAGCCCCATCTAGCCTGGCCTTGAAACCCTCCAGGGATGGGGCAGCCACAGCTTCTCTGGGCCACCTGGGCCAGGGCCTCACCACCCTCACAGCAAAAAATTTTTCCTGATATCTAATCTAAATCTCCCCTCTTTTTGTTTAAAATATAAAATCCATGGTCTTCTTTCTACCTTTGTAAGTAGAAGAGTTAGGTAACGACCGTTACTCCTCATCCTATTGCTCCACTCCCTGATCAAGAGTCCCTCCCCAGATTTCTTGTAGGCTCCCTTTAGTGACTGAAAGGGGCTATAAGGCCTCACTGAAGCCTTGTCTTCTCCAGGCTGAACAACCCCAGCTCTCTCAACCCTCAGCCTGTGTTCATAGAGCTGCTCCAACCCCAGATCATCTCCATAGCCCTCCTCTGGACTCGCACCAACAGGCCTATGTCCTTATTCTGTTGGGGGCCCCAGAGCTGGATGACACTCCCCACTCTAGTTGGGGTGCAGAGCAGAAGAGCAGAATCTGACACACCCCCCCGCCGCTGGCCACACTTCTTTTGATGCAGCCTAGGATGAGGTTGACTTTCTGGGCTGCAAGTGCACATTGTGGCCTTGTGTTGAGCTTCTCATCCACCAACACTCCCAAGTCCTTTTCCTCAGGGCTGCTCTCAATCCATTCACTGCCCAGCCTGGGTTTGTGCTTGAGATTGCCCCAATCCAGGTGCAGGACCTTGCTCTTGGCCTGATTGAATGTCATGAGATTCACATGGGCCCACCTCTCAGACCTGTCCAGAAGCCTGTAATTTTTCAGAAGAAATGTCCAGGTTCTTGGGCACAGAAGGGTAGCTTGGTATATGGTGGGTTTGAGTGTGGGTAGATAGGCCATCAGCTGTTAAGGATTAACATGGTGCATGATCAACCATTCAGAGGTTGGAAATGACTACTAACATCAATTCAGGTTGGAAGAAAGCAACTTAAGGTTATCCAGAAATGGAGAAGAAGGATGGGATTCAGAAGTAGCCACTAAAAAAGCCTTTATTTCCAAGATAAGACTGACAAAGATTTTGGGGCAAGTCACCAAGGTCAACAGAATATTGTAGAAGGGCAAGTGGGTGAGGAAGGAGTACTTTGAAGTGTGGAACTGGTGGTCAAACACAGTGGAAATTATGACCATGTTCCCCAGGAGAGTGAACAAATAAATCAGTAGCAGAGTGAAGATTTGGATCTTTCAGGTGCAAAGGTCACCAGAAAAAATTCCCTGTCCCAGATCCGACTGAGAGGATCCATCTGAATGCCTGGCCTGAGACCAGGTCCTCCATCTGAGAGGACCACCTGAAAGGTGGGATAAACAATCACTTCAATCTGAAATTACACAGCATCTCTGGGGAGATGACAGATGTGAAGATGTTGCTGAAAGATGGCAGCTGGTAAGGAAGAACTATGTGAGTGTCTGGAGGTGCTGACTGTAAAGATATATGGAAGGTGAGAGGGTCTGCTTCATTAGGGTTATCTGATCAAGGACCTTTTCAGTGCAAAGATGATAACAAACAAGGGAGGAAGCAATAAACAGGAGCACAAAGGGACACAATCCTGGTAGAAAGGGGATAATAGGGACAATGTCAGAGACCAGAAGTCTTCAATCACTACTTGATGGGCCATTAAGAAACTCCATACATGGCTTTGGAGAGATTCCCCTGAAAATTTGTAACTGATGAGAAAGGGGACAAGAGGAACTGAGGATATGGGGTATTCAAGGCGTGAAATTACAAAGGAATATTTGGGGGGAGAGTAAACTGAAGTGAAAATTAGGGCTGTAAATCAGAGTGTGTCAGTGCTTGTAAGTCTGAGCCCTGCACCTGATCACCATGGCCTGTCCTGTCCTCTTATTAATCCTTTCTAACTCTTTCTGTGTAGTGTCTGTCTGTGTGTACATGTGCTGCATGGACTGAGTGCCAGATAATGCAGGGACTGGCATGAGTGTATTTGGTGCCAGCTACCAAATAGGAAAGGAAATATATAGATATACATGTGTATGTGCATATATTTATACACACCTGCATATACACATAATATATGTAATATATTATGCATTTTTGAGGATTGATTTCAACATTTATTTTAAAGAAACCAGGAGGTTTAAGATCCTTATAATAGCTCTACTGTTTAATTTCTCAGTTACTTTTTCAATTGAGAAAGTGATGTCTTTTATACTAGAAGACTCTATGGAAGATTAAATAATTTATAGTGATATAAACTGGTAATGTTCCCTCTACCAGTTACACTTTTACAGGAGATATTAGCCTAATTTATGTCCTCAAAAAGGTGGATGTCTAGCCAAAATTGATCTGCGCTCCTACTTTGAAGCCCAGAGTACCATCAAAAAGTGGTTAACCCCATCTGGATGTAGGCAACATGAATTACCCCTTACCATAGGTATCCTTTCTGTTGGACATCAGGAATGATGAGTGTGGGTGTTTTCCTTTAAGCAAATCCCCCCATAGCTCCAGTGACCCTTCCAGGCAGGGGAGCCACGTGCTGTGCTGCTCCCCAGCCTGAGATCCTGCTGGTGCTTCACACCTTGGTGTTCCCAGTGTCTGAAAGGACATAACATTAACTGAATTAGCCTCTCTTTCTTTATGGAGTCAGCTTTAATAGTGTTTTAAATTATAATTTACGTGGTCTGAGTGCTTTTTGTACTGGGATCATAGCAAACCAACACCTCCTAGTGCAGAATAGGAGGCAAAGGTCTTCTCCAGGCCAGCTCATCATGTCACATGGGGTGATCTGGAAACGCCAGAGCCTTGAGTGTGGACGCTAAAGATCAACATGCAGGTCTTGTGGACCTCAGCAGGCTGGTAGCTCTCAGGGATCTGAGAATGCTTGTCCTAAGGCATCTGAATGTGCCTGGTAACTATAACACTGCGCTGCTAACAGTGTCCATGACTGTGTGGCTGTTTGATAGGTATCCACTGCCAGTTGTCAGAGTTAATCATGTGAGGAACACAGGCTCACACTTAGAATTTAAAAAGGACAAAATCGCCGAAGCAAAGGTATAAAAATTTATTATACGAAACAGCGCTGAATCGGGTGCATCTCAAAGCAGAGGCACTCCAACCAGTTAGCTTTTTGATATTTTATACCCTTATCCTGGCCGCCTGAGTTACTGTCTCTCTTCTCATTGGCTGAGAAGTTGGAGCTCACATTCTTCCCGACCGCCTGACCTATTACAGATCTAGTTTACACCTTTTTACCTTACAAAGCATACCCTCTTACTCTACAAAATCATTACTCTAAACACACCTTTGATTAGTTGATTAGCTACACGTTATTTCACAGTCTTTGCTATCATCTACTGTCCAGTGTTAGTAGTTACAAGCACCCTGCTGGTCGTATCTTCATCTTCATCAGCCACCCTCTAGATGACCTTCATCCACTTGTCAGTCTTCACAGTCCTTTGTCCACTTATCATTCTGCCATCGGCCCTGCTCTCTTCACCTAGATGACTTCCCGTAGACCAGGACCCCTGGACAGCCCCAGGGCGCTTCTAAGGATTAGTTCGGTACAATGGGTGAGGCTCCACCATCAACGGGCCTCCTCTGTCAATACAGACATACTAACAAAAATATATCAGTTAGCTGAAGCAAAACTCAGCCCATTTCTCACAATCATATCACAGCTATATTGTAGTCAAATACAGGCCAGTGTACACAGACATAACTGACATAAATGCACCTGCTATTGCTGTGATTATCGTAACCACATGCCACAGCCCATGTATGGTATTACAGATCTCTCCACATATCTTTCCTGTAGTCACAGTTCCTTTCCTCACTGGCTCATATTGCTTTGCACTTTCCTCCCCAGTAACAGAGGAAAACACTCAACTGATGTCGTATCATATCAGGTGCCCTTTCTTCTGTCAGGAGAAGAATTGGCACCGCAGGTTTTGAATACCTCTGAGGTCTCAGCTGTGGTTTTGGGGCTCTGTGCTGTGTTGCCAATAAGAGGTTGAGTGAACAGAGGGGGAAGTGGGGAAGGAGCAGCATCTCGTGTGTGCTTGTGGTAAATACCTATTAACAAGTCTGCATGTGCGCTCAGGGAAAGTCCATGCTTGAGGAACAGAACCTTCTCCCCAGACTGCATCCTAGTGTTTTCTCCAACATTCTGGGTAAGCACAGTGATGTCCCTGCTGATTTCCTCCCCATGAGTTTTGAGCCATTACCAGGAGGTGGAGATGCTGAAGGAAAGAAGGTAGGCAGTCCATAGAAATCCTGGGATGGGTGGGCTGCTCAAAAAGGTGATGCACCCAAACTCTAATACAGCTTTCTCCCAGGCTGGGATAAATTGTGTCTGGAAATGGTGATGACAGGTGAAATTAGGAGAAATTTCCCCTGTGAACATGGTGAATGAAGAGTTTTCAAATCTCCTGGGCAAATGAATGAGACTAAAGTGTTAAAAACCTGAAGGAGTGAGATGAAATCCCAGGTTACAAAGAGAGAGGGATTGTTTTATGGAACAGCCCAGTGAGAGATGAAGTGAGAAGTATTGGCCACCTTGACCCATATTCTTCCTAAGTTCCGTCAGCACCTCAGCTTAGGTGTGTAAGTGTCCCAGGGCTGGGTCCAACACTGCAACAGCACAGCTGTAACTCAACCCCCATAACCATTCTCTCTGGAATTTCAGAAGGGGTAAGCAGGAGAAAGACATCCAGAAAAAGGCAGAACTAAACCACACGTCTTTGCCTCTCATTTAACTACGCAAAGACCCTCTGGCTAAATAAGAACAACACAGATATGCCTCAGGAAGCATGGCACTTTCCTCTAATCTTCAGCATAAAGTGATGACCTTTCCTGTGATGGTGCCTGGGAACGAAGACTCAGGTCTGGGTGTCACCTGTTCTGCCCCATATCACTTACCTCCCTATTCTCTCTGAAAATCTTCACAGGAAGGCCAACAGAAAGTTCAGCTCTTTCACTCTTCCTTCCATAGATGGAGATCTGGGCCTGAAGCACCTGAATGCCATTTCTTAGTGTTATGGAAATAATCAGTATCCTGGAGGGTACACCCCAAGGAGTGTGGGAGGGCACATTCCTCTCAGCCCCATTCCATTTGCATCTCTGGGGAAGGTGATTCCTCTGTCTCCCCACTGACCCCAAGGGCAGGACAGGGTTGCCAGTGCACTCAGACATTTGTGATGTGTCTGCTCCAGACAACAGAGGTGAAGCTTAAAGGGAGAACAGCATTTATTTTCAGAGTTGCATGCTCCAATGGAGTTAAAAACTTGAAGCTAAAACCAAGTTGGACATTAATCACCAGACAACTTTTCTATTACAGCCAGGATAAGTTAGATATCAGTCACCTATCTGCTGAGCAAATGTTGCTACAGCCGGTACTGCTAAGATCAAGCTGAACTAAGTTCTAGCCAAAAGGAGTCTAGAAAAATCCTGGCAAGTCTTCATCTCTTGTCTTGCTAACCTAGAACAGATCTGTGCTCTTACAAGAGCAATGGCAGCATCTTATTTATAATACACAGATCTCTGGGAAGAGACATCCTCTTGTGCCCCTCCTGGTGACTGGATGGCCCCTGGAAGGAAGGATCATAGGCCCAACTGAAATAAAGGCGATATGACACCTTTTGGTTTAGAGAAGATTCAATATTTAATGGAAAATGGATCAGAAACTTTGCCAACTTGGAATGAGACCCCTGAATTCAGGGTGCTGGGGCAGAAGGGAGTACGTTGCATATTTGCTAATCAAAACCTCTTGCAGTTCCACCTCCAACATGCTTCTAGGTTTCAAATCCATCTCGCCCCATATGAGTTCTCTTGGACATTATTATGGGCTGGGTCTTATGCAGATGAGTTTTACATCCAAAATGATTGTTTCACATGGCAGTGCAGATATGGGAGCTCCTGACACAGGGGTAAAGTGAAGAGGTCAGCGAGTGGGCCTCAGCAGGAGTCCTTCATTGGGAGGCACTGCTACTGTGCCTGCTGTTGACACCTCTAAACAGTTTCCTGGTGTGCACAGGGCTTTCTTATTAGGACAGAAACCGTAGAATCATAGAATCGTTTAGGTTGGAAAAGACCCTTAAGTTCATCAAGTCCAACTGTTAACGCAACACTACCAAGTCCACCACTAAATCATGTCCCTAAGAGCTATCTTTGTGGAGGCCAGTAGCCCGTTTTGCCAAAGCCAAACATGGGAGATGCAACCACTGTGGAATGTGATGTTTCCTTCTAACTCCCACCTCTGCCCAAACCAAACATGCTGGAGGCTCTGAACTAGAGCTTTTCTCTTGTGAAGTTCAGCACGATACAGGTTCAGCCCAACTAGTATAAGACATAAGCAGTGAGAATTCATCTGTAATGTAAGACCCCAGCTAGTAGCAATAGTGGTATCCCAGCACGGTAGGTGAATTTAGGCTATATTTTCTCGCCCTTTGTAGCTCTGCTGATGGTGCTGCTCTGTAGCACAACGCATGTGTTGAGCTCAGAGCCTGAAAACACTCGACTTCACGCTGCTCCCAAAGAGGGTGTTGGCTGCCTCCAGGCACTTGTCCAGCTGAGACGCTGCAGTCAGGGAGAGACAGGGACACTAGGGAAGTCAGGTGGGAGAGAGAGTCCACAGATGGAAAGGAAAATGGGGACATGGGACTCTTTCACCTGCCCCCAGGAAATTGTGGTCCTGGAAAGGGGTGAGGCAGTTCCCACTAGAGAGAGAAGGGAGGAGGCTATGCTGTGTGGATCAGCAGGAAAAGGATCCTCAAGACTCACCAGCTTGGCTGCACAACCAGGTCACAGCCTTGGCCTCCAGCAACTCACAGACGTCTTGGTAACACTTATCATGTCTGTGTAGCCAGGTCACAGCCAGCATTGTGGCCCAGATACTTGACTCCATGACCTGTGGGAGAACAATGACTCAGACTATCGTGCAGTGCTGAGCATCCTCCCTGCCCCCTCCCTGTTTCCCATGCCTTCCTTTGTGGCTTCTGGTTTCTGATCCCTTCATTCCTTTCTGGCTGCCCTTTGAATGTCAGTGTTGCCACCAGCCAAGGGGTACCCACTTCCCCACGATGACTCACTGCCACTGTAAGGGGTTTTCCCCTTACCTCACCAGGCATCTTTCTCTTGAGTTCGTCCTCATCGACTTCCAGCACAGAGGCCAGTCCTGAGGTAAGGGCCCAGGAGCCATCTGCATTCTGCAGGGCCACCAGCTCCTGGCACTCAGCAATGGCTTCAGTGCACCATCGCCCACTAATTGAGCACAAAACAAATTCCATGGGATCCACATACTTGAGAGAAGAAATAGATGGTGGTGGTGGTTTACATGCTGTGGGAGGGGATATGAACAGAAAGGTTGAGAAAATCACTGCGTAATATTGCTCCAGAACATTAGCTCTGCTCTTCTTCAGGCAGATATCTGCAGTCTCAGCTCCTTCCTGCAGGTTCCAAAAGCAGACCAATCTGCAGCCCTTTCTGGATACCTCTAACTCGTCTCCAACCCTGATCATTGCCTCTTCTCCAGGCATTCCTTCCCAGCCATGTCCCAAGACTTCTATTGATACGCCCCAAACACATTTTGTCCAAATGTGTGTTTATGATCCCTGTCCTGTCCCTGGATGTCCTGAGGTACTCATAGTTGGTGGGTCTCATAGTTGCTGAAGGAATTCCAGGTTTAAGGATAACTAATTCCATACCATGGGCAAGACATGGCAGCATAGCCCTTCTATAAAACATTAGATTATCCCTACATCTCCCATCTGGGTCAAGACTCCATACCTTTTGAGCAAGCCCCCAACTGGGGCAGGGCAGCAATGCCCTGGGTGACTTGACAGAGGGCAAGCCATGAGGCACGCACTGCTGTCAGCCAGCCAGGTGGGACCCAGATGCTCACAGGATAGCACGAAGAGACTTTACTGGAGCCACGAAGCTCAACGATTCGGCAGGGAATGAGTGACTGGTGGGATGGCAGCAGTGCCAGGGGTCCTGTAAGAGCAAGCAGAAAAAGGGGCTTAAATAAGCACATGGGTGGTGATGGGCCCTACCCCATGAGACTGGTGGTGCCCTGTGGGTGGGGTTCCAGCACCAGTGGAAGGAGAACATCCCATGGAGCTGCCCCATCAGCTCTTTCCCACAAGTATCTTTCCATACTTCGGTACCAGGTGACCCTCAGCGGTGTGCGAACCCCCACGTAGCTCGTAAAGGGGCAGATGATCCCGGAATTGAGGCTGATCTCCACTGCGCGATGCCTCAGTTCATCCCCTGACCTACTCACAGCCTCTGGCAACAACCTCTTCAGCAAGTGTCTTGCAGCCAGACGATGCCCAGCAAGCCTAGGGAGACAATGGGGTGAGCCTGATCACTTGGCTTGTCTCCATGCTGGGGAAAGGTGGACAGAGAGAGAGCCTCAACACCTGGGTTCTCTCCATTCAAGGGTGAGGATGGACAGAGGGAAGGCCTGGACACCTAGGTCCTTGTCTGCCAAGGTTTCTGGGTCCTGCCCTGTGGGGTCAAAGCAGGGAAGGAGAGCATGCTTGGACACCTGGGTTCTCTTTGGGTTTGGGATTGTGTGTGGAAGGTAGGAATGCATAATCAATTTGGGTCCCCTCTCAGCTGGAGTCCATGTTAGAAATGAGGAGGGTGCATGCATCTTCCCTTAGGACAGGTTCTCACCGACCATCTCCCTGTGGGCACAGTGGAAATTCAAGGCTGTGAGTGACATCCTGGCCATTCAGGCTGTACTGCAAGGTCATGACCCCCTTGGCCACCGTCATTTCCTGGGAACACATAGGAAGCTACGGGAGGTTACTGGGGAAACAAGATGGTAACTGGGGGATATTGGAAACTTAATGAGAGATTACTGGTGATTACTGGGAGGCTATTGGGAAGTAACTGGGGGTGACTGTAGTCCCAGCTCTCACCTGTGTCCTTCCACGGATCTGGGCATAGAGTAGGCTGTGTTGACCCTGAAAGATGAACTGAGGGCTGTCCCCCAGTACCTCAACCTCCAGTCCGTGGGGCAGGGTCCATCTCAGAGAGACTCCCTCAGCTGCTGGCTTGAGAGCCTGCTTCAGGCACTTCAACACCTGGGCACAGAGGACAGGACACCACAGATCACAGCTCCACCAAGTTTCAGCCCATGCCCCCTAGTGTTGGGGTTCCCTTGGGGCACAATGGAATGTGTGGGGCAGCCTGTGCCAACTGGGTTCCCTGGGGGTTACGTGGGTTACAGCAGGGTAGAAGCCTGGACATCTGGGTTCTCACTGAGGTGCTGTGGTGGGGTAAAGTCAGGGGAAGCCTAGGGACTGGGTTCCTGGGGCAGCAGGAACACAGGGCAGTGTATGTGGGCAGTCCAGGAGCTGGGGTACTTGCAAGTGAGTGTGCCTGTGGAAGAGAGGGAGACCTGCCAGGACTCCTGGGTTCCTACCACAACTGTCATACTGTTGTCAGAGGAGACGTAGGCAGCTTCACCCCCTGTCTCCCTGGCAAGGGCCATAGCCAGGGCAGCACTGTCCTCAGAGAAGCAGAAGGAGAAACACCTACGGGGGAAGCAGGGAAAGGAGTTAGAAATGAAAGCCAGAGGTGGGTGCAAGGATGTGGGATAGAGCTGGAGGATACAGGCTGGAGCTAAAGCTGGGAGAAGAAAGCTGCGGTGCTGAGAACATGGGGGCACGAAGAAGAGCAGGGAGTGAGGAACTGAGGTTGGAACTGGCATTAGTCAGGGAGCAGGGAGAGGAGAGGTCTAGTGGGGCTGGGTCAGAGCTTGGGGACACATCAGGGTGTACAAGCCCTGTTCCTCAGTGTTCCTGTTCACTCTGTGAAGGACGCTTTGGCTGTGGGAGTAGTAAGTAATGACTCCCATATGGGAGCCTGGCACTGGAGAGCTGTGCAGAGTGGGAAGGGTGTTTGGGACACTGGAGGGGCCCAAGGTCTGGGACAGGAACTGGTGAACAGGGGATCTCATCAGGGATGGAAATGACTGGACAACCAAAGGGCGACTGGAAGACTGCGGGGAGAGTCCCCATTACCGGTGGCTGTTGCGGTGACGGCAGACCTCAGCTGCGATGGCTTCCTTATCAGGGGGTAGTCCAGCCATGAAGATGAAGAGCTGAGAGACAGGGGACATGAGTGGTGGAGGCCCTGCCACAGAGACCCCAAAATGGGGTGAGCAGGCCCCCTGAAATGGAGAGAGGGGACCAGGAGAGAGACCCCCTGTAGACAGAGGGAGAGATATCCACTCAGGGGCGGAAACCCCCAAAGATATAGAGCCACCTCTCCATTCCCCCACAACCTTACAGTATTCTTCTTGTTCCTTTGTGACCACTGTGTACTTTGGGTGGCTCCTTCCACCCACACACCCGTGCCCTCTCTCTCCCCTGGGACACTGGTCCCTTCACCCTTCCACATCCCTACAGCGATACCTGGCGCATATGGCCGCAGGGGTGGGAGGTGGTGTTGTAGACTGAGCGGAGGGTTTCCAGCAGGTTTGTGTCACCCACACTGGAGCCGATGGAGGGGATGCGCCTCATGGCCTCGGTTAGGTTGTCCTGAGTATATTCGACACTATGCCTGCAGAGGGCACAGCGTGGTTGGAGAGCACATTGCTCTGTGCTGGCCCTAGTGCTCCTGAGACCCTTTCCCATAGCGCTTCCCACAGCTATGCTTTTAGGGTCCTCTGCAAGTCCCCGCCCCACAGTAGTTCTTGAAGATACCTGGCTTCAATAGTTCCTACAAGCCTCTGCTCAGCAGAACCCCAAGAGCTGCTGTCCCACTGTGCCATAAACATCCTGTCTCCAACATCCAGCCCTGCCCTACAGTAGCTAGCCAAGCGCCCAACCTTGCCCCATACCAACCAGCCAATTTCAGAGCATGCACACCTGTCCTCCAGCATCTAACTCTGTCCCACGGCACTCATTCCAGCCCCATAGCACCTAGCCATGCCCCACAGTATCCAGCCCTACCCTGCAGCACCTAATCAAGCCCCATAGCACTCAGCCCACCCATGTTTGCTCACGGGTAGATGCCCACAGAGGTTTCTTCATAGCAGTAGATGTTGAAGTAACAGCCCAGGGGCAGGCTTTTGAGAAGGAAGAGCAGGGAGTCCTGTGGAAAAACACCACAGACAGGTCTTGGGAGGCAGATGTGAAGAGTACAGATAGCTTTGCCCATAGTCTGGTCCTCCTAAAGGCTCTGGGGTCCCCTGGATGACCTGAACCAGTGACCTGAAGTCCCCTGGGCACACAAGGTATTTCAGGACCATTTCAGGTCCCACCAGTCCTCCCTCACATCTTTGTCCTTCTGTAAATGCCTGCCCTGGCCTGCTTACCCTCAACCTGCTCTTCCACCCTATCATGGTTCTACTCTGAAGGAGTACCTGTGCATGCTCAAGGAAAGTGGTGTCCAGGAGGAAGATGAACTCTCCATACTGGCGCTGCCCAATTACTGTCTCAGGAATGCTGGGTGCCAGCATCACCAACACCATGGGGTCACCGAGGAGGGAGCCTGGAGGAGGCATAGAGTGGGATGAAAACCAGATAGGGACCCCCCTTTTCCTGCTGGTTCTGATTCTCATTGTGTTTTCAGCTTCCACCGTCCCAGAGCCTGTGATGCGCAACACCGGTACCTCAATACCCTACTGTACTGTCCACTAATTGCACAGCCCAGTGCCCCATGTGTTCCAACTCACTGCCTCCAATACAGCTACCCAGTGAGCCCTAATACAGAATTTTCTGCATGCATCCTGCTACATGTCCCCAACACCCTACCCAGAGCACCAGACCCCAAACTATCCCCTCTGAATGCCTCCCACTCCTGTAAGAGTTTCCAGTGATATCTTGCCTCCCAGAATCCCCAGTGTCTCCCCGTGCCCCAAGGCCTCCTGCAACCCAGAAGTACCTCCACGTTCCCTCCCCAGCTGCACTCACCTGGAGGGGCCTCAGGGTCTCCCTTCTCCACTGCAGCACTGACTGCAGTGGGGGCTCTGTAATACACCAGCAGTTCCAAATCATGCTGACTTGGGGGCCTGCCAGCCAATGAGACCTGGAGAAGGGGTACCTGGTCATACACAGGAGAAGGGGACCAGAGCCAGCATTTGGCCAGGAGCACAGGCACTATGCAGCCCCTTTTTTCTCAGTGGTGACACCCCTCCCCAGCTCCCCCCAGGATCCTGGCACTCAGGAGGGCATACCTGTGCAGTGCTGCAGTCCCGGGCAGTGTAGATCAAAGGGGTGAGGGCGAAGTTGGCTTGGACATTGGCCACTCCCCGGGGTGACTGCAGGCTAGCGGTGAGCAGTAGGCTGTAGTGCAGCTCGCTAGTGCGACAACCCCAGACTGCAAGGAGAGGCAAGGCACTGGGGAGGGCAAAGGCTCTTCCCGTGGGGCTGAGGTGTTGGGGAGGAGAGGGGCAGGATTTAGCACCCATATATAGGATGTATATGGAGAGAATTGGGGGCTGTCAGTAAGCTGCATGGAAGAGTCCATGAGTCTGTTTATGGGAAATGTGTGCATGAGGTGTGGATCCCCTCATGGGGCACAAGGAAGAATATGTCGATCTGTCTGGGGGCTGCATGGGGGGAAAATGTGGGTGCCCCTGTGGGTGCCAAGGGAAGTTGCATCAAGTTAAATTACATGGGAAGTCTGTGGTCCTTCTGTGGGGTGTGTTCCTTGTGGGCAGGTTCCTTGTGGGGCGACTCACCATACAAGTTTGTGTAGGGATGCAGTGTGGGTGGCAGCACAAAACGGGCTGCTCCATCTGGCTCCCGTGGCAGCTCTTGGACATAGTGCAAGGTCACGACCACTTCCCTGCCAGGGGACAGGGTGCCCAGGGGACAGGCAAACACCTCGCCCACGTACTGAGATTGATCCAGAAGGTATTCCAGATCCTCCCAGCCCCCTGTAGCCTCATGCAGCTGCTGGACCTGGGTGGGAAGAGGAGGGACAGAAAGCTGATCATCAGGCAGGCCATAGGCTGCTCATACTATGCCCCTGTGGTGGTTTGCCCATTTGTCCCTGGATGCTGGTACCTCATCCTGCAGCATGGCCTGGACCTTGGCATCCTCACTGCAGGCCTGGAAAGAGTAAATGGCCATGTGGGGACCCAGGGGGAAGACGAAGAGGACTTCTGTGGAGATCTGGCTCTTGTTCTGGTAGATAAGTTCGGCGGCCACGTCAGCCACATAATCCTGGATAGCAACATCCACCACAGCACTACACAGAGGCACTGTGTACAGGGGTATGTGCAGCCACTTCCCCAGCAACCAGGATCCTGTTGCTGTTGAGAGAGATGCAACCTGTTCCTCAGCACACATGAACAACACAAGGAGGTGGTTGGGGCTGCTTCAAGTATGGGGCTGCTCCCACTCTGGAAACCAAGACTAGGTGACCAACATTACTGAGGGTCTAGTGTGAGCAAACAGTGTCTGCTTTCCTTTCCCTCAGCTTCCCTTTCCCCCCATACCTCTGTTCCCGGCCTGTTTCCTGTAGATCTCTTGACCAGCGTCATCTTGGTTTCCCCCTACATCTGCCTACTGTTCTCCTTTATTTGTCCCCACCTTGGGACCCCTCCCATCCCCGAAATGTCCGTCAGGTGTCTGATCCCCAGCTCACTGTCATAGGCGTAGGATTTTCCTAGAAGTCCAAAGCTTTGACGCGACATTTCTGCAGACAAGAAGGGTCCTCCTGTAAGTGGAGAGATCCACAGAAACACCAGGCAGCCCCTAATTGGTGAAGATTCCTTGTCATTTCCCATCCTACACATGTAGCTGTGTAGGAAGCCCCAACCCACCCTGTACAGGCAGAGCAAACCCAGGGGTTCAGAAGTTCCTGTTCATGTGTTGAGGAGGTCTGCACCCCACAACCAACATGGGAGAATCTTGAAGAGAACCGAGAGACAGCAAAGGAAAGTGGAGGGAAGAAGGTGGAAAGGGAAAGCAAGAGTGGATAGAGGGAGGGAGGGAGAGAGGGAGGGATGGATGGATTGCTGGATGGATGGGACTGTATTGGGATGAACAATACATGGCTCTCCATCCATGGCTGGATGGATAGATCGGCAGACAAGGTCCATTTTGGGACAGATGGATGGATAGGTGCACAAACAGAGAGACATTAGAATTTTTGTTGAAATGGATGGACGGACAGATGGAGGGGTCCATTTTAGAAAAGATGATCACTAACATTGATTGTGTCAATGTAGCTCCACAAGAAATAGCACATGTGAGGATATGTTCAGGGAGCAGCTTGTGAGGGCAGATTGAAAGTCCAGGTAATAAGGGAAACATGATGGAGAGAGAAACAAGGCCAGGGACAGGTATTCCATGCAGAGCAAATCCCAGAAAGGCACTGGAAGGGTGGGGGCTAAGGGGGAGGGGTGTAGTTCAAATGATATCTGGCTGTCTTCTAGCCAAGTGCCAGGAGGTGAAAGACTCTGCCCTCCACCCCAAACCCATCCACATAAATCTCTCTGGTTCAGACACATTTGCCTCAATTTCCCCAGTTCCCACTCTGGGTTGTCAGGGTGGGGAGCACCATAAAAATCCCCACCCCGGCATCGTGCTGACAGGGTGGACAGACAGACAGAGCAAATAGGGTGTAAGTCCTCAGGGGAGTAGGGGTGAAGGATGGACAGAGGGATGGACTGAATAGGGGTAAGCTCTCCTCAGTGAACAGGGACAATGAACATAAGGCGAGTCACAAAGTGAAGCACAAACAACAAGACACTCACCAGAATCAAGGCCAGCGTCAGCAGGGACAATCAGACGGACGGAGGGGGAGATGGAAGAGGAAGGGGGAGACAGAGGAAGGGGCAGAGGGATGAAATACGGGAACAGAAGGGGGAGGGCTGGAGGGAGAGAGCGAGAGATGCTCAGGAGGCAGGAAGATGCGGGGCAATGCAAGCGGAGGGATGGTGATGCAATGGTGAGAGAGGCGGAAGGGCAGGCAGACAGAAGGGAAGGAGGACAGTTCGGGAAGGAGGGGAGGGGAGGCAGGGCCAGGGGGGGCGGAGACAGCGGGATCTTCACTGGAATCGCTCAAACCTCCTCCCGAGCATCTGGGAGCCTGGTTCCCGGGGCGGGGGGTGGGGGCAGTGTACACCCGGGCTACTGGGTGTCCTGAGAGGCTGTGGAATGGGGAGGGTAGAGCGGACACCCTCAGTGAAGGGGATCTGACTGGGATCCTTGGGCCCTCTGCCCTGCCTCGGAAGCCAAAGAGGTGAGCGGTGACTCAATGATCTCAAAGGTCCCTTCCAACCATGAATATTCTGTGATTCTGTAGTTCTGTGAGTGGGCGGGAGCGTCTGCAAACTGCACCCCAGGACACCACTGGGCCGGGGGCAGCAGCCCTCACCAGCGCAGGGTACTCCGGGCACAGCCAAAGAAGGGGCCGCAAAACCCTCAGCGGGCCTGCTCCTGGCCAAAGGGAGTCTGCCAAGACTCCCCCCACCGCCCGCCCTTCTGCTCTGCTCTCATGTGTGGTGCAATGGGCCACAGCTGCCAACTGGGCCCTGCATCCAGGGCAACGTCATCCGGGTGCCTGAGGAGGTGGCACTCATCGCTCCAGGAAACTGTCCCCCTGCCAGGCCTGCAGCACTGGCTGCAGATCTGCAGGCTGGGCTCAGGGCCATACATGGGTTAGTGACGGGCTGTTAATTAGGTGGTAGATTGCAAAGAAACAAAAGCAACATACTGGCCAGCTCGGGGAGACTTTGCACACAGGCTCAAATTTATATACCTGTTTTTGACATGGGTGTGTCCTCTCATCTGCTGGATTGGAGCAGATGAGCTCTGTCTCCACCTCCCTCACATGAGCCAGTCTCATGCTTTTATTTTGCTGGCAGCCATCCCCTGGTTGAGAAAACCACCTCAGTGGTGGTCTCTAAGCGCTCAAGGGGCCAAATTGCATTTCACCTCAGACGTGTTGCTCCCTGAGCACAGCCTGGCTGTCACACACTGGGAGTGTGCATAGCATTCAACTCTCACTTCTCCAGCAAATCTGGGTGGTTTCCTTCAATCTGCCTCTCGGGATTGAAGTGATTCTCAGACAAGACCACTCCAAGGGCTGTGGTGGCAGTATGACACCCTCAGTCAGTACAGACAGTTCTACCTGCCTTTGTTCAAATTCTGTTGCAGTGCATCCAAGTCTCGTTAGTCTCACTATACCCATGGAAATCAAGTTCTTTGAGGAAGTGGGTGAAATGTCATTCATGTGCTGCTGGTAGATGTGGGCCATGGCTGCCCTCAAGAACTGGTGGAACACTCCATGTTGTCTCTAATAGACCTGATGCTTATGACTAGGCAAATGAGTCCCAGGTGTAGAGGCTACACACTCCATCTGAACAGCTAGAGAACACTTTCCTGCCTCTCTGATCTTCCTTACCTTGCCACAGGTGATAAGTGGCACGCTTGGTCAAAAAGTGCCCCAAATGTGGAACTGCTGATCTCTTAGCCTACCTTCACCTTCACAATACTTCTGTCCAGCTGGGGTACACACCTGAAGGTTCTCACTGACTCTTGATGGAGACCACTTGCTGACTGTGAGTGGTTTGAGGGTGCTGGACCTCCAGTATCTCTCTTCTGAGCATCTCTGGAGGATGTCAGCCCCCTCAACAGCAGCTCTTACCAGCAAAGGAGCTGACCTTGGTCTCAGCCATCTAAACTGCTTAACTTAGACAGCTGAACTGGAGCAGGCTCATTTTCTTTAAGTCCCACTTTCTACATACTTTTTTTCTAAAAGGTTCTTGTTATGATTTTATTCTCTCCATGACCATTTTTATTTTTTCTGCTTTCAATAACAATGCACATAAATATTAATGAATAAGGGCATACATGGAACTTCAATAATTAACTAGAGTTTAAACATAATTGATGTGAGTTTGAAGGCTCTGGTCTGTTCTGGTCCATTTTAAGAGGTAAAATCCAGTTTGCAATGTGTAAAATACAGTCAAACCATAGAGATCTATGGTGGGTTGACCTTTGCTCGTTGCCAGGTGCCCACCAAAGCCACTCCATCATTCTCCCTCCTCAGTGGGACAGGAGGCAAAAAGACGATGAAAAACTGATGGGTCAAGGTAAAGACAGTTTAACAAAGAAAAAAGGAAGTGTTGTGCACAGAAGCAAAGGAAGAAACAGAAAAAAACATTTATTCTCTACTTCCTACCAGCAGGCGGTGTCCAGCCCCTTACTGGGAAGCAGGATCTCAGTACATGTACTGATTGCTTGGGAAGGCAAACACCTTAATAATGAATGCTCCCCTTTCCTCTTCCTTTCTCTTAGGTTTGATTGCTGACCATGATGTCATACAACATGGAATATCCCTTTGGTTAGACTGGGTTAGCTGTGTCCTCTCCCAGCCCACCCCCAGCCTATTGGCCTTTGGGGAGGGAGGAGGGAGGTGTGGGACATTCAGCATTGATGCTGTGCGAGCACTGCTCAGCAGTAGCCCAAACACTGGTGTGTTATCAACACAGTTCTAGTTACAAAGCACAGCATTGTGAGGGCTGTGGTGGGGAAAGTTAATTCCATCCCAGCCAGACCCAGTACTACATCTATAGAACACAGCTTAGGAAAAAGAAATCATTTTAATGTAAATAATAGTCACACAAAAATAAGCAGTTTCTTGAATTTTTGACTGATAATGGGAAAAAAAGTAAGGGAGAAAATAAATTATAAAGACAAATAGGAAAAGTATGTACAGAACTTCTTTCAGACTGAAAATTCTGTTTTCACCCTGTTCCAGTTGTGTCAGTCTGAAAAATCTGAAAAACATATGAGGTATTGTGGGTTGTTAATGACAAATTCCCAAATGCAGTAATGCCAAGGGACACTTGTTATTTCAGCAGGAAAAATAAGCAGAGGGACAACTGACCCATCTCATATCGGTTCCAGATGGAGGCTTATCTTTCGGCAGGACACAGGCAGGCAGAGCAGAGTCACAGCCACCTGGAGAAGGGTTATGCACTGGAAGACCTGATTCAGCTACAGAGCAAAGGCACTTCAAGTGCAGGTGTATCATATCAAACTAGGCTGAAATCACATTTTTAAGAGGTAAATCAGATTAATTTTGGGTAAATCAGAAAAGATTATTTTATAACTCTCTTTTATCCTCTAGGATTGGTCCAGGATGAAAATATTAGGATGAACATTAGTGCACAATGGATATGAAGGAAATTACAGCAGGAAGAATGAATAGGTAGACAAACACACATGCTGTTAAATATTCACTGTAGTGTAACTGAAATTTCCTTAGGTAATTTTTTACTTTCCATTTGTACAGTATATTTGGGCAAAGAAGGGCAGAAATTCTACTGATAGCCTTAGCAATCTGCTAAGTTTTCATAGGACAAAATTTAAAATATCCAATAATGTCTCTCATAAATTATTACCTGGAGAATGTTCGAGAACTGCTTAAAAAGAAAATAAACAACACAACCATGCAATGTTAACAATAACATCTTTCTTTTGTAATTACTTGGTGCTGATAGATCAATAATTAAATGTAGTTCTTGATGTTTTATTCCAGGCTGTGACGCATTTCCTCTTGGCTTGATACATGGCAAATGGGGAATGTGGAAATAAAACAGTCATCTCAACTTTTCTGCTCCTGGAATTTGGAAATATCCCAGAAATGCAATCTTTTCTCCTCCTTTTCTTGGTGATCTACATTGTGACTGTGACTTCAACATCCTCATTTTTGTTTTGATCATCGTTGATTGGTACCTCCACAAACCCATGTACTTTCTGTGCAACTCCTCCTGCTTGGAGACCTGCTACAGCTTTACCATCCTGCCCAGTACATCTTTCCCTGTACATCTTGCCCTGTACATCTTTCTGACTGGGGATAAAAGTATTTCTATTGGCGGCTGCATCACTATTTTAATTCTTTGGTTCCCTAGCAGTCACTGAAAGCTTTCTCTTATCAGTGATGTCCTATGATTGGTATTTAGCAGTATGCAAACCCCTTCACTACAGAGCTGTCATGAACAGCAGATGCTTGTCTGCAGCTTGTGGCTTGGTCTTGGGTGAATGGTTTCCTTGTTATGGCCATAAGCTGTTTCCTGATTTCCCAACATTCCTTTTGTGGTCCCAAGTTTATCGATAATTTCTTTTGTGATTTCACTCCAGTGAAATGTTGGTGTTCATCCTGTCATTAGTATGTGCGCTACCCCCTTTGCTACTAACCCTGGTGGTCTACATGTGTATCATCACCACTGTCCTGAGAATGTCTTCCACACTGGGATGCAAAAAGCTTTTTCCACTTGCTTTTCCCACCTCATTGCTATTACAACTTTTAATGGAAGCTTAATACTTTTTTACATCCTGCCAAAAACTAGGACTCTAAAAGCACTGAAGAAATTCTTCCCAGTTTTCTACACTGTTGTGACTCTGCTCCTCAACCCATTCATCTACAGTCTGATACTACAGAGGTGAAGGATGCTCTGAGTAAAGTCATCAATAAATGCTAATATTTCCTAAAGGTTAGAAAGTTTTAAACATTTTCTTCCCCTAGAAGACAATGAAAGAAAATAACTTACAATATGTGAGGGAAGATTCTCATAATTTTTAGCCCTCAGAGCCTGTGCTACTTACCCTAGACTTTTTCAGTATAAAATTAGCTAATCTGACCTACCTTAACTGCCCGAGTGAGAATGAGACATTTTTCTCTGGAAAAAGGTCATCTCTCTTCTGAATTGTACCAGTTGCTTGGGTGACCAGTATTCAATGTCTAACTAGTGATTCTGCAAATCATCTGATCGCAATCCCACTCCTCTGAAGAGTGGCCCATTTCACTTTAAAAGAGTTGCTGAGGAGAGTTGATTGTTAGATGAATAATTTAGATTTAAAGAGTAATTTTCATAAGCAGCTAAAGGTAGTTCAGAGGAATGGATCTAATTCAGAGGTAGCAATTTAATCTCTCTTTCAAAACTCAACACTGGTGGCAAATGTGAATGCGAGTTCTACAGAGATGCCTTACTCAACGTCATCTTGTAAGGTGATTTTGTAAGGAAGCAAGTAAAAGACATTGCTGCCATCAGGGACACACGAACAATTAAAAACACCTTGAAAGGTGAAATATAAATTTTGGCTGGGATTAATCTCTTCTAGGTGTAGACACTGCATGCGATTGTCAACCTCTGAAACAACAAACAAGGTTGACTTGATAATTGAGTAGCTTAGGCCCTTGCATGATTTGGGGTATTGTGCAATGAAGTAGCCATCTGAATTAACACAAATAACTCAGGAGAAAGCACCTGCTTTGTTAATATCAAAGTTTGAGCAGGTGAAACACAACCATGGACTCAGTTCCTCATTAATATCTTGGGATACAAAAATGGCTAAAGAAAGAGAACTGTCTTAAAGTTTTTTCCTCAGAAAGACACCCATGCCTTTTCATGTGGTTAACTACAACCTAATGCTTTTCAGCAATTAGCTTGAGATTGTAACATTCTCTAACACTTTATGTCAATGATTTAGATAGCTAAGCCACAGCTTGTCACTCTAGAAGTCTTCAAGAATCAGTGGAGAGAAATTTACACAAACTGCTGAATTCTTTGACCTTTCATGAAAGCCCAGTGCAGGATGGACTGACTCACCCTTTCTAAGATCACTATTTAAATCAATTCACTGCAGCAATTTTATTTAGATGTTTAAGAAGGATAAATTGCTAGGGTAACTCCCTTCATATATTTCGTGATTATTGAAAATGATGACCACAGGATTCTACAGAGTTCTGTAAGAAAATCATCCTTTCTACGTAACAAGACCTTTGCTGATTCTCCAAAGATGACATTTCTGAAGATGTCCAAACTTACACTTTGCCACAATACATGCTTGAAAGTGGTATTTAAACCCCATAAGGCTTAGGGTAGTCTTCTTGAAGCTTTTTTCACCCAGGAGTGAAAGCATCTAGTGGATGAGGGAAAGGCTGTGGACATTTTCTACATGGAGTTTAGTAAAGCTTTTGAAACCATTTCCTACAGCATTCTTCTGGAGAAGATGGCTGCTTATAGCTTGGATGGGAGTGCTCTTTGCTGGGTAAAAACTGGCTAGAGGCCAGGCCCAGAGAGTGGTGGTGAATGGAATTAAATCCAATTTGTGGCCAGTCACGAGTGGTGTTCCCCAGGGCTTGGTATTGGGGCCAGTTAACTTAAATATTTTTATCAATGATCTAGACAAGGGGATTCAGTGTGCCCTCAGTAAGTTTTCAGACAACACTAAGTTGGGCGGGAGAGTTGACCTGCTGGAAGGCAAAAAAGGCTTTGCAGAGGGATCTGGAAAGGCTGGTTGGATGGGCCAAGGTCAATGGTGTGAAGTTCAACAACGCCAAGTGAAGGGTCCTGCACTTGGGGCACAACAACCCCATGCAGCACTCCAGGCTGGGGGAAAAGTGGCTGGAGAGCTGCCTGGTGGAAAAGAACCTGGCGGTGTCAGTCAACAGCAGGCTGAACATGAGGCAGCAGTGTTCCCAGGTGGCCAAGAAGACCAAGAGCATCCTGGCCTGTATCAGGAACAGTGTGGCCAGCACGACTGGGTCAGTGACTGTCCCACTGTACTGGGACCTGGTGAGGCCCCACCTCAAACACTGTGTCCACTTTGGGCCCCTCACTACAGGAAAGACATTGAGATGTTGGAGCATGTCCAGAGAAGGGCAACAGAGCTGTTGAAGGGTCTGGAGCACAAGTCTGACATGCTCCCTTATGAGGGAGCTGGGGCTGTTCAGCCTGGAGAAAAGGAGGCTGAGGGGAGACCTTCTCACACTCTACAACTACCTGAAAGGAGGGTTTAGCAAGATGGGGATTGGTCTCTTCTCCCAAGTCACAGGTAATAAGACAAGAGGAAACAGCCTCAAGTTGTGCCAGGGGAGGTTTAGGATGGATATTAGGAAATATTTCTTCACAGTTATCAAAGGGTTATTAAATGGGATGCCCAGGAAAGTGGTGGAATCACCATCTCTGGAGGTATTTGACCATCTAAGGTACCTGACCACTAAGATACCATTTAGGTATGACCATCCAGGAAACCTCAAGGTACAAAAGTCCATGAAATCCATCTGTGCATCATGAGGGAACTGATGGATGAAGTTGTTATGACGTTTTCCATTATATTTGAAAAGTCACGGCAGCGCACATTGCTGGCTCATGTTGAGCTTCTCACCCACTAGCACTCCCAAGCCCTTCTCCTCAGGGCTGCTCTCCAGCCATTCTCTACCCAACCTATTTTTGTGCCTGGGATTGCCATCTCCCACATCCAGGACCTTACACTTGGCAGGGCTGAACTTCATGAGGTTTGAATGGGCCCACCTCTCCAGCCTGTCCAGGGCCCTCTGGATGCCATCCCTTCCCTGTAGCGTGTCAACCACACCACACAGCTTGGTGTCATTGGTAAAGCTGCTGAGGGTGCACTCCGTCCCACTGTCCATGTCTCCAACAAAGATGTTAAATGGCACTGGTCCCAGTAGTGACCCCTGAGGAAGACCACTTATCACTGGCTTCCATTTGGACATTGAGCTGTTGACCGCAACCCTTTGAGTGTGGCCGTCCAGCCAGTTCCTGATCCACCAAGTGGTCCATCCATCAAATCCATGACTTTCCAGTTTTGAGACCAGGATGTCATGTGGGACAGTGTCAAACACTTGCATAAGTCCAGTTACATGACATTTGTTGCTCTTCTCTTACCCACCAACACTGTAACCCTGTGATAGTCCACCAAATTTGTCAGGCATGACTTGCGCTTGGTGAAGCCATGTTGTCTGTCACCAGTCACCTCCTTTTTCCCACGTGCCTTAACAGAGCTTCCAGGAGGATCTGCTCCATGATCTTGCCTGGCACAGATGTGAGATTGACTGAACTATAGTTCCCTAGATCTTCCTTTTTTCCCTTTTTGAAAATGGGGGTTATCTTTCCCCTTTTCCAGTCAGCGGGAACTTCACCAGACTGCCACGACTTTTCAAATATAATGGCAAGTGGCTTAGCAACTTCATCTGCCGGTTCCGACAGGACCCGTGGATGGATTTCATCAGATCCCATGGATTTACGCACCTTCAGGTTTCTTAGGTGGTCTTAAACCTGATCTTCTTCTAGAGTTGGCAGTTCTTCGTACCCATAGACCCTGTTTTTGCTTTCTGCGACTTGGGCAGTATGCTTAGAGCCCTTGTCGGTGAAGACCAAGGCGAAAAATTCATTCAGTACCTCAGCCTTTTCCATATCCTGGGACCCACATATTCCCTAGTCTTGCCTTTATCCCTGGCATATTTACAGAAGTTTTTCTTGTTATCCTTGATGTCCCTGGCCAGATTTAATTCTATCTGGGCTTTAGCTTGCCTAATCTGGTTCCTGGCCATTCGGACAGTTTCGTTGTATTCTACACAGCCTACCCATTCTTGCTTCCACTGTCTGTATGCCTCTGTTTTGTGTTTGACCTTGTCCAACAGCTCCTTGTTCATCCATGCAGGCCTCCTGTCTTTTTAGCCTGACTTCTTCTTTCTTGGAATGCACCTCTCCTGAGCTTGGAGGAGGTGATCCTTGAATACTATGAGCTTTCTTGGGCCCCTCTCCCCTCCAGTACTTTTTCCTATGTTACCCTGCCAAGCAGGTCAAAGCAAGAGGCCAAAGTCTGCAATGCTGCTCCTGTCTGTCTACAGAGGGCCTCATCTGTCCTGTTGCCCTGTTTCAGAACACTTTTCTGTAAAGTTTGGAGATGACACAAAGTTGGGGAGGCCAGTTGATAGCCTTGAAGCTCAGGCTGCTATTCAATAGGGTTTTGCCAAGCAGTAGGAATAGGGACAACAGGAGCTGCACAGTAACAAGGAATAACCCTTGGCAAAATTACACACTAGGTACTTGTTGTCTTGGACTGGGAGCAACTCTGCAGAAAAGTGCCTGGAGACCTTGCAGACAGCAAGCTGAATATGAATCAACAGTGTGTGATGGCAGCAAAGAAAGTGAAAAGCATTTGGGGTTCTGTTGACAGGAGCATAGTCAGTAGATAAAAGGAAAAGATTGTCTCTCTCTGGTTGGCATTCATTAGACCAATTCTAGACTAATGCATCCAGTTTTGGGTACCAAAATCAGTAAAGACATCATGAAACTAGCCTGAGTTGAGCAGAGTGTCACCAAGAATATGAGGGAGCTCAAGCACTGTGGGTGAACAGGATTGTGGAAGAAGCAGAGACCAGAAGAAGAAATAGAAGAAGCAGGAACACTGTTAGGGGAAGACCCATGATCAAGTCCTAACGACTCATAAACAGTACCGAACGACCCTACTTATTGAGGGGAATTCCGCCTGCCTGGCAGTTGGTGGTTGCAGGGGCATGTCGGTTGGGAAAGAAGATACATTAGTACTATAGAAGCTGCCTGTTTGTTATAATAAACGATTCTGGTTGCATCACCGACCGGGGTCTGTGCCTTCATATGCTACAGAGCGCATATGCTGTGAGGAGAAATTGAGGGAACTAGGATTGTTTAGCCTGGAGAGAAGCCTAATAGTAGCTTTGCAGTACTCAGTGAGTTGCTGTGAGAAGCAAGTTCAAACAAGCAGTATGCCCTTGCAGCAAAGAAAATCAACAGCGTGCTGGGCTGCAATTAACAGGAGCACAGTCACTAGGTCAAGGGAAGTGAACATTTCCTCATTAGACAACATGTAGGCTACTTCATCAGTTTTGGGCCCCCTGGTTTAGGATACAGAAGCAAATGAACTGGAGCAATTTCAGGACACTAAGGTGGTTGGTGACCTTAGCACATGTCTTGTGCTTAGGAAAGACAGTTTGTTGATCCTGGGGAAAGGAAGGTTTCAGAGGAACCTTACAGCAAGCCCTTCAGTATGTTATGAATGTTATGAAAAGGAAGGAGCGAGGCTCTTCATAGTTGTGCACGGTGGTGTGAGAAACACCGACTCACATCTTAGAATTTAAAGAGGACAAAGTCACCGAAGCAAAGGTTAAAAAAATAATTTATTAATACGAAACAGCGCTGAATTGGGTGCACCAAAAATAGATGCACGATGATCTTTTAGCTTTCAGGTATTTTATACCTTTATCCCGGCCGCTTGAGTTTCTGTCTCCCTTCTCATTGGCTGAGAAGTTGGAGCTCACATTCTTCCCGACCGCTTGACCTATTACAGGTTTATTTTGCACTTTTTCCCATATAAGGCACACATACACCTATTCTACGAAACCATTATTCTAAACATGCCTTTGATTAGTTGATTATGCTACACGTTATTTCACAGTCTTTGTTACCATCTACTTGGCAGATTTACCAGACTGGTTTCTTTGGCCTTATTGATACTCCCCTACCCTTTGGGTTTTTGTGTTGAAGGCCGTGTTCCAGTTTGTTTCTCTTTACCTAGATAACGCTTTGCAAACAAAGATCCCTTGAGAGACCAAGGGCATTTCTGGGGATTAATTGGATACAATTTATTAGACTCTACTATTACTAAGGCTTCTTTGTTAGTACTATCACACTAACAATGATACATCAATAAGCTGAAGCAAAACTTAGCTTATTTCCCACAGTGGGAAGCTGGGAAACAAGAGGCTTAAATTTAAAACAGATTGTATTTAAAGTTTTTTTTTTTCTCTTTGAAAAGCAATCAAGAATTGGAAAGGGGTTACCTGGAGACTCATGGCTGATTGCCATGAGGTTTGGTACCTCATGGTGATCATAGGTGTCATCTAGTTCAGTGCTCTCCAAACTGGTTTGACTGCACACTCCGTTTTTGAGTACACCTCCCAAAATATTTTATTTATTTATTTATAAATTATATACACATTCTACTTTACTAACACATATACATTATGAGAATACATAAAAATGCAAATTAAAAAAAGGATTAGATGAAGATGAAATTGTGAGAAATGGGCTGAGTTTTGCTTCAGCTAACTGATATATTTTTGTTAGTATGTCTGTATTGACAGAGGAGGCCCGTTGATGGTGGAGCCTCACCCATTGTACCGAACTAATCCTTAGAAGCGCCCTGGGGCTGTCCAGGGGTCCTGGTCTACGGGAAGTCATCTAGGTGAAGAGAGCCAGGCCGATGGCAGACTGATAAGTGGACAAAGGACTGTGAAGACTGACAAGTGGATGAAGGTCATCTAGAGGGTGGCTGATGAAGATGAAGATACGACCAGCAGGGTGCTTGTAACTACTAACACTGGACAGTAGATGATAGCAAAGACTGTGAAATAACATGTAGCTAATCAACTAATCAAAGGTGTGTTTAGAATAATGATTTTGTAGAGTAAGAGGGTATGCTTTGTAAGGTAAAAAGGTGTAAACTAGATCTGTAATAGGTCAGGCGGTCGGGAAGAATGTGAGCTCCAACTTCTCAGCCAATGAGAAGAAAGACAGTAACTCAAGCGGCCGGGATAAGGGTATAAAATATCAAGAAGCTAACTGGTTGGAGTGCCTCTGCTTTGAGATGCACCCAATTCAGCGCTGTTTTGTATAATAAATGTTTATACTTTTGCTTCGGCGATTTTGTCCTTTTTAAATTCTAAGTGTGAGCCGGTGTTTCTCACAAAATGAGCACTTTTTAAAAATTATTTTTTAAAATATTAGTGGTAATAAAATAGTTTCTTCCTATGGCCCAGTGGATTGTCTTGTGCACCCCACTTTGGAGACTACTGATGTTCATCCTAAGGCAGTGCTCAGCACTATGGCTAGTTATGCACTGTAAAGGTCCCTGTCATGTACCAAGAGCTTTCAGAAGGTATGAATTTTCTGAGATTAGCTTCAGGGTTACTATCAGCATGGCCCAACTTACTTCTTGGTCCTCTGTGGCCTTTCTTGGCTTTGAGAGAGCTGAAGAACTTTTTAAATGGATGTAGAAAGAAAACCCTGGAGAACCCTGGAGTTGTCTCATTCATTCGACCTCTCTGCGCTGTCTTTTGTCTGATCAAGCTACTAAAACTCTGTGAGACTTCATCTTGACAGTTGCCTTGAAGTCTTTCTGCAGCAGGGATCCTGGGAATCATCTAATTTTCCTGCAAAGTGATGTGTCAGAGGAACAGAACCCTGGACTGAAAAGTTGCTACCCAAGCTGGCAGTGTAGACACACTCCAAGGATAGGGTTAAATTGCCTTAGCACAGGTGTCTAGTGGTATTTGAGACTCCTTGTGATATGCAAAACTTTCAAGTGGTTCTGACCCAGGACTTGTGGGATACTCTCAGGTTCTCACTCCCTGAAACATCATTTGGAGAGCAGATGGAGTCCCTGAGTGCGCAAAGATGTCACTAGATGTCAATATTCACACATCAGTATTCAATCACTGGACTCTTCCCACTTCTGGTGTCTTCCCTGTCAGAGTCCCCATGTTTGTGAAGTGCCCAAGTTCTGATCTTCAGATTCCTCAACTATTAGGGGTGAGCTGGTCAACACAGGCAGTGAGGCTGAGAGAGTGTTCCGATCACTTCAGAGGAGACATGCATTTGATCAGATTAATTCACTAAGTGGATCTGCAATGACTGCATCAGGTGGTGAGCCACGTGCCTCACAGACACAAAGCTTCAATGTACTAAATCCAGAAGTCTGCATCTGCAGCTGATTACTCCCTCTGCAACTTAGCATGACTTACATTGGTGTTTCTTGTCCCTGTCACCCCCAATTGGCTGATCATTACAGCATCCTTTTCAAAAAAGAAGGTGCTTAAGATGGAGCTGTGAGAAATGCTGGCTCACACCTAGAATTTAAAGAGGACAAAGTCGCCGAAGCAAAGGTATAGAAATTTATTATACGAAACAGCGCTGAATCGGGTGCATCTCAAATTAGAGGGACACCCCCTTTTGGTTTCTTAGTTATCATTATACTCCTTATCCCAGCCGCCTGAGTTACTGTCTCCCTTCTCATTGGCTGAGAAGTTGGAGCTCACATTCTTCCCGACCGCCTAACCTATTATAGATAAAGCACATATATCTGTTCTACAAAATTATTATTCTAAACACCCCGCTATATGTTTGCCATCACCTGCTGTCCAATATTAGTGGTTACAAGTATTCTGGTGGTCATATCTTCATTAGTTACCCTCCAGGTGGCCTTTGTCCACTTATCAGTCTCCACTGTCCATTGTCCACTTATCACTCTTCACCGTCCGTTGTCCACTTATCAGTCTGCCACCAATTTTTGGTTAGCCTTCACCTAGATAACACTTCACAATCAAGAACCCCTGGACAGCCCCAAGGCACCTCTAAGGATCAGTCGGACACAAGGGATAAGACTCCACTATAACTGAACTACCTTTATCAATACAGACATGCTAACAGAGAAAAGAAAAAAATAATATATCAATTAGCTGAAGCAAAATTCAGCCTGTTTCTCACAGAGCCAAAAAAAGAAGTGGCATAAATCTTCCTAAGTTTTTGTGACCTCTCACTTTTACTTCAAAGTTTCAGTTGTTTGCTTCATGCATGGCCAAAACAGATCTATGGAATGTGATTTATTATTATTAACACTGATGGCTAAAACTATTGTATAAATAACCCTTTGGAGGGATCAATATTCCTCTCTTGACTAAAGTCAGTCCTTGAACCACTGTCTTGGGTTTAGACTGTCACCTGAGATGAATCTGTTCTTAATCATATCCTTTACAGTTCATGCAGGTGTTGGATTTGACAACATGGAAGATACCTTGGGACTTTGGCTGAGATTCTTGAACACTTCTGAAACCACAAAAGAAGCCTGGGTACCCTAACATATAAATTACCGTTTTATATCTATGTGTGGGGAACTGAATCAAAGCTCCATAGTATTGATATGAAAGACAGGTAAGATGAATCATATCCACTACTGTCTAAACCTTTTCCCTACCTTTTCACTACTGGTGAAAAGGTGCCATTTAACATCTTTGTTGGAGACATGGACAGTGGGACGGAGTGCACCCTCAGCAACTTTACCGATGACACCAAGCTGTGTGGTGTGGTCGACACGCTACAGGGAAGGGATGGCATCCAGAGGGCCCTGGACAGGCTGGAGAGGTGGGCCCATTCAAACCTCATGAAGTTCAACCGGAGTCCTCTACCTGGGTCAGGGCAATCCCAGGCACAAAAACAGGTTGGGTAGAGAATGGCTGGAGAGCAGCCCTGAGGAGAAGGGCTTGGGAGTGCTAGTGGGTGAGAAGCTCAACATGAGCCAGCAATGTGCACTACCAGCCCAGAAAGCCAACTGCATCCTGGGCTGCATCAAAAGAAGTGTTGCTAGCAGGTCCAGAGAGGTGATTCTTCTGCTTTACTCTGCTCTTGTGAGACCTCACCTGGAGTACTGTGTCCAGCTTTGGAGTCCTCAACACAGGAAGGACATGAACATGCTGGAATGGGTCTAGAAGAGGCCACAAAGATGACTGGGGGGCTGGAGCACCTCTCCTATGAAGACAGGCTGAGAGAGTTGGGGTTGTTCAGCCTGGAGAAGAGAAGGCTCCAGGTAGACCTTATAAGAGCCTACCAATACCTAAAGGGTACCTACAGGAGAGATGCGGAGGGACTTTTGATCAGGGAGTGGAGAGACAGGACAAACTGAAGGAGGGGAGATTTAGATGAGATCTGGGGAAGAAATTCTTTGCTGTGAGGGTGGTGAGACACTGGAAGCGGTTGTCCAGAGAGGTTGTGGATGTCCCATCCCTGCAGGTGTTCAAGGCCAGGCTGGATGGGGCTTTGAGCAACATGTTCTAGTGGGAAATGTCCCTGCACATGGCAGGGCGCTTGGAACTCAATAATCTTTATGATCTCTTCCAACTCTAACCATTCTATGATCCTATGATCCTCACGAGTCTCAGTGATACATAGTGTGTGAGAGATCAGTCTCTGCCATATACGTAAAAGCGTCAATGGCTAAAGCGTATTGGTTACTCCTATAATTCAGAAAGTGAAGATGGGAAGAATGCTAGATATTTTCTGAAATAAGATATATGGTTTTGTTTTGTTTTTGTTTTTTTTTTTTTTTCCCTGATGAAGAAATGAGGGAACTAGTGTCCAATTTGTGACATTTGTGGGTTTTAGCAATTCATGTCATGCTTGCTGGAACCCATCTTACTTAAGCTTTAGGAAACTGGGATCTGACATCAGTGATTGTATTCAGCACCTGATTCAGCATCAGTATAAGAATCTAAAAATAGACTTTAGGATATGTGTACAGATGGCAATTCCTGGCTTACACTAAGAAGACAACAACAGGAGTAATTAGAAGGCATTGCAGAGAGCAAAAAGGGGTATAATGTGTCTATAGTCTAGCCTTACTCAGAGCATTGCTAACAAAACAGTAACACGGGAATTGATAACAAATGAGCTTAAGAGAACTAACCAACAATGTAGAAATTGCCAGAGCAACCGTGTCATAAATATCAAAGTCTTTAAATGTAGAAAAACCAAGGCTGATGAGGAAAGGGTAAGCAAAGGCGGGAATTCTACTTGAGAGTGGCAGCCAGTGAGAAAGGGGAAGAACCTGGGAGGGGAAAAGATTATCGGGGTCCATAACTCATGTGATGGTGAACCTTCTGTACAAACAACAGTTGTCAAACAACAGTGCTCCTGATCAGTGGATTTTGGAACAAGAAACGTGTTGCTGTCATAACCATACTTGAGTCTGACACCTTCATGGTTGAGAGATCTAGCGTCTTTTCCTTACATTTGGTGCTGGAACACCTAGGGGACAGGAAAGGCATTCTGACTTCCAAGTGAAGAGCTCCCTTTTACTGGGATCTTGTGCTACTTCAGATGCTCTGGACTACAACATGAGCAGGGCTAGTAGATATGGTGCAGGGGCTCCACAAGATTCAGCTCCTCTACAGTAGGAGCTGCAAGGCAAGCTGAACATACTAGAACATCTGAATTGAATTGCCCTTCTGAGTTTCAAAAATGACTTACATAGAAGTGTTTTAAGGGTATCAGAGTAATTATCATGGTTTGGGTGACATACCGCCCAAACCATGTACAATATACCTTCTGGTGCAGCAGCTGTTGACAAAGGGAATAACCTGGGACATCTAAAAAGGCACCAGTTGCCCAGGTAGCATTATTGCCACATACTCTTCAAACAAGTCATCCACCAGTTACTTTTTGAATAACAGAAGTAAACGCAATGAGGGCATTTTTTTTTTAATGAAAAGTAGTCTACTTAACAAGTAAGGATTCATGCCATAGAATTGCCAACAGGATGTCAGAAATGCCTGCAACTCTGCCATGATACCAAAGGAAATTTAGAAGACGTTTCTAGAAATGGAATTGTTTTCTCCTTTCTGTTCAGTAACTTCCAGTGGACTTTTGCCCTCAAATATACTAATCATGCTTTCTGTCATAAGCAGCAGCTAAGGGAAATAACACAGAATAGCTTTCTTTTGTTTAGCATCCTGTACAATAAGATTACAATATCCTGTTGGTATCAGCTCATTACCCATCTCAACCATAGCCTACGTATTCTCAACCACATGTGTTCAATCCTGTTCCCAAGAAGGCTGCACACACAAGCAAGTTTGAACATGCTTTTATTGGTGGGCAGAAAGCAGAGCAGGAAGTGGTGCTGTTGGGGAGCCGTGAGAGGAAGGGAGTAACATAAAACTGTGTGTACCTGGGACCTGTGTTTTTACCTTGCCACGAAGATATTCCTTAGTGCATTAGCCTGTGCATATCCCATGAGAGCATCTCTGACTCCATTTCAGTTGCCCCTCAAAGCCACTGAGCAACAGCAGATGTTTGATGCATTGTGGAAACAAGGCACTGAGCATTTTAGTCAGAAGAGGGAGAGTCAGGTAGGTCTTGGAGTGCAAACTTCCTCAGCTCTTTACGTATCCAGGGTACAAAATTGGAGACTCTGGTAAATATTTGAGGGAAGATGCAGTTATTGTGTCCATAAGAAACAATGCCTTGTGCCTTGCCTTGCAGACTACTGGGCCACCAATGACCCTTCCTGGAAGAGAGATGAGAAGTGTTAATATCACACATGCCTCCTTTTCCCATCAAGTTCAGAGGTGCATGAGGGGAGAGGGTCATCCTCTGATGACACATGCCAGTGGTGCCAGTAACTCTCCTTCCTGGGGCTGTCCAAAGCATTGCTTGTGCACAGTGGAGAAAACAACAAAACAACACTTCCTGGGGGTGACTGACAACACCTGACTCTGGATGTCTAAAATGCTATCAAAGGGCACTACACTGGTAGTACCTGGAATGCATCACTTGTTTGAGGCACAGTCTCCTCTGAGAGGTATGAGTAGAAAGTAGAGATGAGAAAAGACAAGGCAGGGACCAGACAGATTTCCTACTCAGTGCCCATTCCTGCCCTTGCATTTCCTCCCCTAAACCCCATCTCTCTGTACTCACCAGCCCCAGCCCATGGGACAAGGAGAAAAGCACTTGTGAGCAGAGGGAGAAGCAGCATCTTCTGCCACTGTCCTGAAGAGCCAAACCAGTTGTTGTGGCCAGGCAGGAGACAGGTACAGAAATATATCTGAAATGTGGAGCTGGAACAGGAAACCTCAGCCTGCTTTCAGCTTATGTCATTTGCTGCCTTTGGTCTAACAAACCCCGATCTGTGGTTGGGTGAGGGGTGCATGTCACAATGTCTGTTTTTTGTCACCATCTCCTAAAAAGGTGGGAGAGATCTGAGCTTGTTCAGAGTACCCAGAGTGGCCAGTGCTCAGGCAGCAGTGAGAGGAGTGGAGCATTTCCATTTGAGTGCATATCTCCTTGGAGACTCTTGGTGAGTGCTTCCTTGGCTCCTAGGTATGGTTTGTTTTGGTGTTTTTTCTTATTTTCCCTGACCGCTGATAGGAACAGTGAGAGCTGAACCAGGCCAGACAGAGGGTCTGGTTCTTATCAGAGGGGCAGACTGCCATCAGAGGTGCCCATGAGATATCAGAAATCACCTGGCAGAGCAGGTAAGGCCTGGGACCTACCAGTCACTCAACACGTCAAGCACTAGTGTTTTAGATGGTCAGACAAGTCCACAGTGATGAGGAAAGTCTGAGGTCAAGCTGGGAAGTCAGTCCACGGGTCCAGGCCATCAGCAGCAGGTTATATGGCCAGGCATAGGCTCGGCAGAGACACAGTTGGATCTGGAGCTCAGGTGTGGACCAGAGTCAGAGTTTCCTCTTCAAAGCAGCTCCCCTCAGAAGGGGAGCATCCCTGACTGAGGCTTCTCTGAAATCCTCCCTGGGAGCAGTGGCTCCCGTGTTACTAGAGGGAAGGGATGCCGCCCTCAGTTGCCCCGGCTCTAATTTGGCCGTGATCTTAGCGAGACAAACCTCCAGGTCCGGGAAGGCACATAAGGTGCTGACATTGAGGATGGAGCAACTCTAGGCTCTGACTCCAGAACAGCTTTGCTGCTCTCCTGCTGAAAAGGTCTTTTCTTACACATAGCCTGAACCTCTTCTATTTAATTCTGTATTTATGAATGTCTACTTATTATCTTTATCTCTCATGCTCCCATCATCTGCTTCTGTGACAACCTGGTTCCATTTTCCTGGTGGTTCCTTGCTGCTCTTAGCTGTCCCCAAGGCCTTTTCTTCTCCTGCTTGAAGTAGTCCAGTTCCCTCAACCTCTCCTCAGTGTAGACAACTATGGTACTCTGCCTGTTACAAGTATCCAGGTAGAGTATGAGCTATTAAGCACCACCACCACTCTCTGCTGATCCTGATCATCCAACTTGTCATTACCCATCCAGTTGTCTGCTCACTCAGATCATACCATCCTCACCTAGACAGAAGAATATCCTGAGAGACAAGGTCAAAAGCCTTGCTCAAGCTGAGGTAAAGACACTCACACCCCTTCATAATTCCAGTCATTTTATTACAGAAGCCAGTCATATGGGTCAGGTCTGGTTTTCCCTTCGTAAATGAATATTGAATGTTGCAATCTCATCCCTCTTCTTCGTATGTACTGACATGCATTATGAAAGACATGGTCCATGACTTTTCCAGTTTTCTTAGGAAATATCTGCTTCTTCTCTTTGCTAGCTTTCACCTAGCCAGAGCACAGCTAGCCTCAGCGAAACCTCAAGTGTTACACAGCTGATAAGAGAGGACGTGCTGGAACTCGTTGGCTACAAGCCTTGGGAGGAACAAGATAAAAATATTGTCTAGAAGGAACAGAGAGTGCTTGCTCTGTTAAGGAATACAGACAGTAAATTGTGCTGAAAAAAGGATGTGCTAAAGACCTTGTAGTTTGGGCAAGGAACGTAGGTTAGTATTAACCAATGAGTAAATGCCTAGTGCTTAAAATTAGCCAATCAGTAGAAGACTCGCTGTTTTTGCTATCGTTATAAGGAACCTAAGAAATCCTAATAAATCGACATCGACATCTTGCTTGCATCAAGCTGTGTCCCGTCTGTTAATTGCAGCATTTCACTCTTTCTTTCTTCTAGAGCCTGCCAGCATGACATCCAATTCGAGTTAATCTGTTCCTGGAAGCTTTTTAACCACACAATTTCTATCCCACCAAGAGATAAAGCACAAAAAATGCAAACCACATAGCTTTCTGTGTGAGATGTGTGAGATTGTGTTATCGGAGGAGCACAGACATAAATGGAGGAGACATTCAGACCACACCATCACTGAATAATAAGAAATGCCTGAGGAAAACCGCAGCCCTCTCTGGTATTTTGATGTGTCCAGCAAAGTGCTGATGTACTCAACAGTTCCTCTCTTGTCTGGAAACTCAAGCAACTGTCAAGAGATTGTGTCTTCCCAAGTGAAGAGGATACACTGCAAGGCCCTTGTGACCTCTTGAACAGGCCTGTGCAACTGCACTACTGAGCACATGGGTGGAGGCACGTCCGGGCCCTGCTGGATGGTGCCATTATAGAATTATTGTTCTGTGCACTCATAGATTTCTCTGCTCAAAAAAGTACAAGGGTCCAAGTGGACGTGCTTGTGTTGCTGCTCACCAGGGAAATGTTTTTGTAGGTGAGTACTGAGAACACGTACTGCCTCTCTTGGGACGTGTCAGGAGACAAGTGGGAGGTGATTGAGGCCTCACAACCAACTCAGGTAATCAGAAAGGACTGTGAAAAGAAGAGACACAAACCTGAGCTATCCCATTCACACCAACCAGCTGAAGGCATCCCTGGAACTCCACCTTCAGGCTTTGAGCCTCACAGGGAAAGCTCATCTTGGAGGTACCTGGTTGATTTGCCATATAGCACAAGCTGAGTGTACAGCCATGCTTTGTGTGTGCTCAGCAGAGCAGAACCTGCGCATGAAGTGGAGGTAAACTGTCATGAAAGTGAGGATTCATCATCTGTCCCTTGCCACAAGTGGACTAGAGTGTACCAGGAGTAGATGGCCTTTCAAAGTGTGAGCTTCAGCAAAGTGAATCCAGATGCATCCTTCCACTGTGGCAAACAAATTGGAAGGTCATTAGAAGTACTGACTGAGGACAGGACCCCTTTAAAGCACTGCAGCCGATCCTCAGCAGCGGCAGAGCCTTCCTTCCCTGGTTGTGATCAGAACAGAAGGTTTCACTGCTAATGCCTGTGAGTGGCATAGCAGTGAGTAGCTTTGGGTGGAGGTGAGACAATCAGAAGAGAGAGCTCCAAACGGGACTGCAGGTCCAGCTGCTCTTGGCCAAGTACTCTTCCTGGCTTTTCACGTACCTTTTTGCACTCCTCTCGTTGCATCACAGTGCATTGATGCAACGAGAGGAGTTGCATCATTGCAACAATCATTGAAGCTTATAGGTTTCTTCCCACTTTTAATAGTGCAGGCGCCTGCCTTTCCAGGCCTGCAAGGGGTCTGGCTCCCCTACTGAGGTGTGCATCAAGTCGTTCCCAAAAGAGGTCCCTTACTGAAGTGTTGAATTAAAACTTCGTAGTCATGGAGCTGCAATGGTACCTTCATTGAAGAAAATCATAGGAGCTGGAAAATCAGGACCAATGTGTTTGACTGTCATTCCCTCTAAAGTGTGAAGGCTCAACCAGGTGGCCTGCCAGGATTAATGTGTGTGGGAAAGGGGAAATGAGGGGATAAAAGTGGCTGTTTGGTTATAACCAGGTGGCTTTTTGGTGATCACCACAGTTTCATCTTGTCTAATCATGAAACTCCACCTCTGTAATAATTTTGAGAATGAGTTCTCTAAGTCCCAAGCCCATCACACTCACTTTTAAAAAGAGTAGAAAGGAGGACCCTGGGAACTACCAACTTGTCAGCCTCACCTCCGTGCCTGGGAAGACCATAGAAGAGATCCTTCTAGATGCCATACTTGGGCACATGGAGGACACGGAGATGATTCAAGATAGCCAGCATGGCTTTACTAGGGGCAGGTCCTGCCTGACTAACCTAGTGGCCTTCTATGATAGAGTGACGGGGTCAGTAGATAAGGGATGACCTATGGACGTGATCTATCTGGACTGTGTGAGCCGATGCAGGCAGGATGCAGGAACAACCACAAAACCATGGATTAAGGGCAAAGAATAATTTAATGCCAATACTTCATGGATCGGGGAACCTCTGAAGCAGCACCCGGGAAGAGGCAGGCAAGCAGGGGACGCAGAGCAAGAGTCCTTATTAGCAAGAGAGTCCTTGTTAGCAAGGGAGTGAGGGAGCAAGAGAGCTCCCACTTGCTGCTTGGGCCTGTATTTCAAGGATTCTGACAGGCAGAGTTTTAGCTGTGCTTTGATCTCTTCAACAGCAGGGCAAGAATCTCAGGCATGTTTGATATGGTGGCCCTGAGTCCCTTCCAGGCCTATGTTATCTAAGTGCAGATGTTCTACTTGCTGAGCATACAAAACTAAGCAACAACTAGTGTGATAGATGTGTTTTCCAGCACCCCACGTGCGAGTCGTATTTACAGTCGTCCTCGCCAATCTTCTGTTATTTTCCCACATGGACATCAGTAAGGCCTTTGACACGGTCCCTCACAACATCCTGCTTGCCAAATTGGAGGGATATGGATTTGATGGGGGGACTGTTCAGTGGATAAGGAACTGGCTGGATGGTCGCATCCAGAAGGTGGCACTCAATGGCTTGAAGTCCAGATGGAGAGCAATGACAAGTGGTATCCCTCAAGGGTCCGTGCTGGGACTGGTACTGTTTAACATTTTTATCAACGATATAGACAGAGGGATTGAGAGCACCATCAGCAAGTTTGCAAGATGACACCAGGCTGTGTGGTGTTGTCAATACCACAGAGGGACGGGATGTCATTCAGAGGGACCTGGACAGGCTGGAGAGGTGGGCCCAGGTGAACCTCTTGTGGTTCATAGGGCTTTGAGCAAACTGGTCTAGTGGGAGGTGTCCCTGCCCATGGTAGGAGGGTTGGAACTAGATGATCTTTAAGGTCCCTTCCGACCCAAACCATTCTATGATTCAACAAGAGCAAGTGCAGGGTTCTTCACCTGGGCCGGAACAATCCTTGCTCTCAATACCAACTAGGGGATGAAGTATTAGAAAGCAGCCCTGAGGAAAGGGACTTGGGGGTGCTGATGGATGAGAAGCTGGACATTAGCAGGCAGCGTGCACTTGCAGCCTGGAAGGCTAATCACATCCTGAGATGCATGAAAACAAGTGTTGCTAGCAGATCCAGAGAGGCGATTCTACCCCTTTGCTCTGGTGAGACCTCACCTGGAGTACTGTGTGCAGGTCTGGAGCCCTCAATATCGGAAGGACACGGACCTGATGGAGCGGGTCCAGAGGAGGGCCAGGAAAATGATCAGGGGGTTGGAGCACCTCTGCTACGAGGACAGGCTGAGGGAGCTAGGGTTGTTCAGCCTGGAGAAAGAAGTCTCTGGGGAGACCTAATAGCAGTCTTCCAGTACCTGAAGGGGGCCTACAGGAAGGCTGGGGAGATTCTGTTTACAAAAGCCTGCAGTGACAGGACAAGAGGCAATGGCTTTAAGTTGGGAAAGAACAGATCTAGATTGGATATTAGGAACAAGTTATTTACTATGAGGGTGGTGGAGCACTGGAACAGGTTGTCCAGGGAGGTGGTTGAGGCCCCTTCCCTGGAGATATTCAAGGTGAGGCTTGATGAGGCCCTGGGCAACCTGGTCTAGTTGGGGGTGTCCCTGCTGACTGCAGGGAGGCCAGACTAGATGACCTTTGGAGGTCCATTCCGTCCTGGACCATTCTATGATTCTATGTGTCTGTGCATGTGTTTGTGTATGCAAGTGGGTCTGTGTCCAAACAGCTGGAGTAGGCAAGTCTGAGGGGCTTGCCTATGCAGATGCCTGCAACTGGGAGATCTGGGGACCAGGATGGACACTGGGTCAACTGAGTGTCTAAGGCTGACTGTCTTAGTGTTACTGGGGGACTCCTGTGCCTAGGTGTGGGTGCTCGTGTTCATGTAAGGGAGCTGGAAAGCTGGGGGAAAGTGTTCCAGGTCAGTTACCGGATAGAGTATTTGGGCCCATCAGTTGGGAGATACACAGTGTGGCTGTGTGGGGCTGCTTGTGTTTGCGTGAGGGTGGTAGGTTGGTGTGGATAAGGCAGGAGGTTATATGCCAGCTGTTGTGGTGGTGCTGGACCTCAGGGGTCACATGCCCATGTGCCAAACTGTGGGGATCCAAGGGCAGGCACTGCATACCCCAAGTGCCTAGGGCACTGACGGGGAGATCTGTATTGTACGCACATACATACGTACGCTGACAGATGTGTGTATGTATGCCCTGCTGAGAGACCCATATCCTGATCATCCAGAGCTGAACAAGATGAGGCTGCTGGTGCCATCTGCATTCACAGAGTGTTTCTGCCTGCCTTCATTCATGTCTCTAGTGTGTGTGTGCTTTTGTGCCTGGGGTAGCTATTTGAATGTAGCTGGAAGGTCTCAGCCACACTGGGGAGATATGGTGGGGCCTGCTGTTGCTCCTTCCCACAGATCCCAGCCCCGTTCTTGCAGCAAGGCACCCTCTGTGTCCCCAGCCCTCTGCCCAGAGCCATCTCCAGCAGCTCCCTCTGCTTTGGCATGAGAAGGGACAAATTTTGGGCAACCATTGAGAAGTGGTAGCAAATTGGGCCAACACAGTACAACTTCCTGACAAAAGGCTTGCAGGCTCTCTCAGACCTGGGAATTTGGGATCCAAGATCAGGACCACCTTGAGCGGTCTGAGGCATGGATGCCTCCCTGACCTTACAATGCTGCTGCCTGGTCTCCACATCATGGGAGAATAATGGGTGGAATAAAGGCCCGGGCCCCGCTCAGCTTATGGTCGTCAGTGGTCTGCCAATCAGCCAGTCTGCGAGACTGGTTTACACATGCTGAACTGCCTGTGTTTGCCAGTACATCTGCTGGGAGTGTTTAATGGACATTGTCCTTAAAAAACTAATGCATCTCATCCAAGTCTAAGCTCCAAATTTTATTTTAGACACTTCTGAGTGAGTTGGCCGCCTTCACCTGTGCTGCCTTCATAGGGACAGAGAAAGGAACTGGCATCTCAGCAGGAGATGGTCTGGAACACAGGAATCCCACTGGAAATCTTAATTTTTTTCCTTTTTCATCCTGAATAGATATGAGGAAAAGAAGTCTTGGAGATGACAGTTAAACATTAATCTGTCTGAACAAAGCCAGGAACAACCTGATAGATGGCTGAAGCTGTGCCAGCTGTGAGTGAGAGCTGGACCTTCAGAGGTCTGTTCCACCCATGGTTTGAAGCCATCATTCCAGTTTAAGTGTCCTGTACCCTCCTCACCTTCTACATGATGCCCAAGAGCAGGGAGCAACAGTACTGCAGAAGAGGCGGGCTTTACAGTTTCTGCCAGTTGAACATCTTGTTCATTTGTGGTTAACCTAAAGATCAAGGAGGATGATTAGGGAGAGGAGTATTTTGTAGTGCGGGTGAAGTGAGAAGTTTATGGTAAGGTCTGTCTTGAGTCACAGATATGCTCTTCATTATTTCTAGCTGCGGAAGTCAAATTTAGATGGGGGAAGCGAGGAAGCTACACATTCAGCTTTCTTTAGTGTGTGCTGCTTTGTCAACACCCTTTCATCCGTGATGCACAAAGGCAGTGTTTCAACCGGCAAATGAAAAGGAGAAGTCACATGCAAGCATCTAGAGTCTCTTTGGAAAGGTGAACTGTCTTGGCCTGTGGAGAGTACTTTTCTTTCCAAATCCCATTTTGTCATGGTTTGGCTGGGCTGGCCATTAAAACAAATGACAGATGCTGTCTTTTACCTCTCTCCCCTTCAGACAAAGTAGAGCCTTCCCTTAAGACCTCTCAAAGACCTCCCTTCAGAGGAGAAGAGAGAAAATGAGGGAGAGAGAGACTTATGAGCTGAAAAGAAAACTAAAGCTACTCTAATGAAATATTCATAATAAAATAATAAAAAGATAATAATAGTAATAAGAAAATGAAATATATTCAATATATGGAAAACCATTTCAAACTTCCAGAATGATAATTACATCACTGGCAAGCACTGGGAAAGTCCTAATCTGGACTCATCAATGGGTGGGAATCAGGAACTGGATTCAGGAATGCAGGGATCAGGATCAAAGGCAGATGACTAGACAGAGTCTTACTCGGATGTCGGCCATTGAAGAAAGAGGCTGACCATTTGATCCCTCAGTTTTTATATTGAGCATGATACAGATGGGATGGAATACCCTGTTGGTCAGTTTAAGGTCATAGAATCAGAGAATCACCAAGGTTGGAAGGCACCTCAAGTCCAACAGTCAACCTAACACTGCAAAAACCATCACAAATCTGTATCGCTAACTACTATGCCTACCCGTCTTTTAACTACCACTAGGGATGGTGATTCATTAACTTCCCTGGGCAGCCTGTTCCAAGGCTTAACAACCCTTTCAGTGTAAAAATTTTATCCTAATATCCATCCTAAACCTTCCCTGGTGCAACCTGAATCCTTTTCCACTTGTCCTATCGCCTGTTACTTGGGAGAAGAGACTGACACCCCCCCCCACCCCCCGCCCCCGCTACACCCTCCTTTCAGGGAGTTTTAGACAGTGATAAAGTTTCCCCTCATCCTCCTTTTGTCCCTTGCCAACTTCTTTGCCCTTCTCTGGGCACGCTCCAACACCTCAATGCCTTTCCTGTAGTGAGGGGCCCAAAACTGAACACAGTATTTGAGGTGGGGCCTCATGAGTGTCCAGTACAGGGGGACAATCACTGACCCAGTGCTGTTGGCCACGCTGTTCCTGATACAGGCCAGGATGCTCTTGGCCTTCTTGGCTACCTGGGCAAACTGCTGGCTCATCTTCTGCCGGCTGTCGACCAACGCCCCCAGGTCCTGTTCTGCCAGGTATCTCTCCAGCTACTCTTTCCCAAGCCTGGAGCACTGCATGGGGTTGTTGTGCTCCAAGGGCAGGATCCTTTCCAAGGCTTAACAACCCTTTCAGTGTAAAAATTTTATCCTAATATCCATCCTAAACCTTCCCTGGTGCAACCTGAATCCTTTTCCACTTGTCCTATCGCCTGTTACTTGGGAGAAGAGACTGACACCCCCCCCCACCCCCCGCCCCCGCTACACCCTCCTTTCAGGGAGTTTTAGACAGTGATAAAGTTTCCCCTCATCCTCCTTTTGTCCCTTGCCAACTTCTTTGCCCTTCTCTGGGCACGCTCCAACACCTCAATGCCTTTCCTGTAGTGAGGGGCCCAAAACTGAACACAGTATTTGAGGTGGGGCCTCATGAGTGTCCAGTACAGGGGGACAATCACTGACCCAGTGCTGTTGGCCACGCTGTTCCTGATACAGGCCAGGATGCTCTTGGCCTTCTTGGCTACCTGGGCAAACTGCTGGCTCATCTTCTGCCGGCTGTCGACCAACGCCCCCAGGTCCTGTTCTGCCAGGTATCTCTCCAGCTACTCTTTCCCAAGCCTGGAGCACTGCATGGGGTTGTTGTGCTCCAAGGGCAGGATCCTTCACTTGGCCTTGTTGAACCTCATCCCATTGGCCTCGGCCCATCCAGTCAGCCTGTCCAAATCCCTCTGCAATACCTTTCTACCCTGAAGCAGATCAACACTCCCACCCAACTTGGTGTCGTCTGCAAATTTAACTGAGGGTGCACTTGATCCTCTCATCCAGATCCTTGATAAAGATATTAAAGACAAGCAGTCTTAGTACTGACTTGCTCAGAGAATGAATCCTGAGGAGTGATGTCTGGTCCTCAGAGCAGTTGGTAGAGAATAGCATGTGGCATTCTCTTCAGGGAGCTCTCCCTTGTCTACGTTGTGCTTGAGCTCTAAGGCAGCTTGGTGTTTTTTCTGGTGGTGTTTCAATGGGAAGCGCTTTCAGTTAAACCTCTTCTAACTAACTGAACTCCCTGGAATTAACAGCAAATTTTTCACACAGTGTCCGCTCCCAGACTGATAAGACCTAATTGTTTATCATTTCTGCCAAGGAATGGTGTGCAGAGAAGCTCTTGGTTGTACTTACTGCTGCAACAACAAAGGTCAGCTCACTTTGTTATTTGCCCCGTTGGAGGGTTGGAAGTGCAAAAGCGTAGAGGGGTCGCACACGCTGGAAAGAGTGAACAAGAGAGGTGACCCCAAAGTGATCAAGGGGATATTCTATCAGGTATCTGATCTAGTGGAGGCGAATGAACCTCAGCTGCATGGATTATATAAAGAAGATCTCCAGAGACTATGGAATAGAGCCTGGCTGAGCAGCTCCCATGGAGATCCTGGTACTGCAGACATCTAGGGTGGGACTGGATCCTCTCAATCTAGGAGGACTTAGAACAGGGAGCTTGGAGAACATCCTCATTCTAAACACGCCACCTAGTCAGGTAGCCAAAGAAGCATGTGATCCGTCCTGCCCAGCGCTCAGAAATAAGCACAGAACATTCAGGAGAGTTGAGAAAACATTTTTCTGCATGGACAGTTAGTGTTATCAGCGATGTTCACCTCTTAGTGTTCTTGTGCAATTTCACCCTTTGCAGCCACCTAGCCATCTGCCTAGACCTGCTTGACTTGTTTATTTCAAGGGGAGTAGACAAAAAGATTAAGAAGCTGGGTGAAACTCTACTTTTGAAGAGTAGCAAGGTCTTATCGCTTTCTTCTACTAGACACAATGTTGCTGAAAGCAATCGATCCACAGCTCTGCAGTGATAAGGGGGGGATCTGAGACCCACTGTTTGTCAGAAGTGGTGTCCTCCTGAGGCACCTGCTTCTTTCACAGAGAAGATTCAGGGGAGAAGCTCAGATCCATCATGTCCTTTTTCTTCCAGGCAACAAGAAATGCATCTCTCCCTCGCACGAGTGGTCAGGGTTGTCTCTCTGCAATACTGCTTTTTCCATTGCCGTCTTAGAAGTTTCCTATCCCGTCACCACCCACACAAGGGCATCTTGTTGACCCCTCACATCCTCCTCACCCGATCCAATATGAAAAAACCTCCACATTTCAGCCCTCCGACATTTCACAGGTACAAAGAAAATGTTTCATCTGAGGTTTGAGAGGATGAAAAGGAGAGAATGGGTGTGTATAGGCTGGCTGATGCCTTTAAAGTACAGTTTATTTGGACTCCCACTGCACTATGCCACCACCTTCTCACTGAAACCGGCCCTCCCATGTTTTAAACCTGTGGTTTCCCGGTTTGCATGCATAAATCCTAGGCGTACAGGTTGCCCCTCTCCCCGTCCATAGCACTAATCTCTAGACTGTCCTGCCTTCACAGCTCCGTGGACACTTCTGGGCCATTGTGGGGTAAAATTTGTGAAGGAATGGAGGTGAACACAGTACTAGCTTGTGAATAGGGAAATCTGAAGAGAGGGTTTTTTTGGTCTGTCCAAGTGGTGTACATGGTCTCTTCTTCTCTGTGCAGGTCTTCCTGCCCGTCACCTCATGAGAAGATAATGCTAGGTAGCACCCAGACACAATGTAGCAAGCTTAGAAAGCTGAGAAGTGGGATGAGAAGAGTGATCTCTGTCTGGGAACACTCTCCCGCTCACTCTCCCAACAGCCCCTGTACTAGGAAGTAGATGCTCAGGCATTTCATCGTGTTCCCAAGAAGGCTGCACACACAGGCAAGTTTGAACATGCTTTTATTGGTGGGCAGAAAGCAGAGCAGGAGGTAGAGCCATGAGAAGAAGGGAGTAACATAAAACTGTGTGTACTTGGGATCTGCGTTTTTACCTTGCTACGGAGATATTCCTTAGCTCAGAAGCCTGTGCATATGCCACGAGAGTATCTCTGACTCCATTTCAGCTGTCCCTGGAAGCAGATGTTTGATGCATTGCGGAAACAGGGCACTGAGCATTTTAGTCAGAAGAGGGAGAGTCAGGTAGGTCTTGGAGTGCAAACTTCCTCAGCTCTTTACGTATCCAGGGTACAAAATTGGAGACTCTGGTAAATATTTCAGGGAAGATGGAATATTTGTGTCTATAAGAAACAATGCCATGAGCCTTTCCATTGCAGACTAATGGGCCGCCAGAATCACCCTGTGAGGCAAAAGCATTGGGAGGAGTCAGACATGTCACAGCACAGCTACCCCTGCCCTGAGGAAGAAACTGGCCCTCTTCCCTCGCTCGGCACAAAGAACTTTCTTGTTTGATCATTTCCCTCCAGGCCCAGCTCTGAAGGCCTTGTAACTGCCCACTCCTCTAAGATGATCTTGGTCTGCAACTAAAAAACTGGCTTCACATCCCTGAAAAGAAGAATCTAGTCCTACTTTAGACATGTGGAAATATCTGAGCCATCCCAGTGTGTCAGGAGGATATAGCAAAGGATTTACATGAGATCCACAGCCTGGTGGAGCAGTGGCTGTGCTGGATAGAATGTCCCCAGGCATGTAAGGAGGCACACGCTGCTGACAGTTGGGCTTCAGACCTCTGAGAGGAGCCTCCACACATCATCCTGAAGAATCTAGTTCATTTTGATCCCCTTCTTCCCCTATCTGAGAACCAACGTGCCGGTCTAGCCCCAACCTCATCCCCAGCTTGGAGCCCAAAACAACACTTACTTCGAAAAATGCTTTTTTGCTATTCTCATCACCAGCACAGATCATAGACGTTTGCCGATAGTACTTTTTGAGATGTTCTCCACACACGTTGTCACACTGCACTTCTAGGTCCACCTCCCTCAGCACACTGCTCACACTCCCTGATGTTGATGTTCTGCCCCAGCCAGCCACGTTGCATTTAGTTCCTGGTTTCACACGCTCATTGTCACTTGGCAAGGAGATACAAGAGACTTTCTTAGTCAACTTCGCCTTTGGCTTCAGCTGTCAAGCAGAGAGAACATGGGGTTAGAGCAAGCAAAGAAAGTAGGAAAAGCTCATTGGGTTGGGGAAATGAGTGGGGGGAGATCCCTTGGTCAGCAAGGATGTGTGACAGCATACCTTCAGCAGCATGATGTCATTTTCTGAGGTATTTTGTGAATACTTGGGATGGATGACCCAGTGGCGAACATGGAACTTCTGCTGGCTCAGCTCCCTCTTCTCTACATTGTGGGCTCCCAGGGTCACAATGACAGTCACGTTTCTGCCAGAAAACAGCAACATGTTCCAGCTGCACTGACCACGACCAGCTGGGGAGTCCCTTAGTCCATGCCGACATAGGACTAAGGTGTCCCATTAGGAAGGAAAAAGGGAAGCAGGGAATGAGAGACTGATCTCTCTTCTCCAAAAGTAGCTCTGAGCCACAGTTGGAACCACGGACCAGGAGACCACTGCCAAGGAGTCCTGTTCCCAGGCGTATACACAGCCCCTGGCAGACAATTCCTGCAACTCACAGGGGCTGTCTTGGCTCACAGAGAGAGTCCTGCTGTGTCTGAGGGGTCACAGAATGCTCTTTTACACCAGAGCTAGACTTTGGCTCTTCATGATAGTGAGAAACTTGGAAAAAATTTCATATACAAGTAAAAATGGGCCTTACTTTTTTCCAGCCACACAGTGAGCTGCTGAGAGCACTGCATCTGGCTGAATCAGGAATCCTCCACATCTAGACTTCCCAGTTGATAAATAAGCCATGTAGGGCCGGGAGTGGGGCTTAACTTCCGACCCACCAATGATCCTTCCTAGAAGAGAGATGAGAAGTGTTAATATCACACATGCCTCCTTTTCCCATCAAGTTCAGAGGTGCATGAGGGGAGAGGGTCATCCTCTGATGACACATGCCAGTGGTGCCAGTAACTCTCCTTCCTGGGGCTGTCCAAAGCATTGCTTGTGCACAGTGGAGAAAACAACAAAACAACACTTCCTGGGGGTGACTGACAACACCTGACTCTGGATGTCTAAAATGCTATCAAAGGGCACTACACTGGTAGTACCTGGAATGCATCACTTGTTTGAGGCACAGTCTCCTCTGAGAGGTATGAGTAGAAAGTAGAGATGAGAAAAGACAAGGCAGGGACCAGACAGATTTCCTACTCAGTGCCCATTCCTGCCCTTGCATTTCCTCCCCTAAACCCCATCTCTCTGTACTCACCAGCCCCAGCCCATGGGACAAGGAGAAAAGCACTTGTGAGCAGAGGGAGAAGCAGCATCTTCTGCCACTGTCCTGAAGAGCCAAACCAGTTGTTGTGGCCAGGCAGGAGACAGGTACAGAAATATATCTGAAATGTGGAGCTGGAACAGGAAACCTCAGCCTGCTTTCAGCTTATGTCATTTGCTGCCTTTGGTCTAACAAACCCCGATCTGTGGTTGGGTGAGGGGTGCATGTCACAATGTCTGTTTTTTGTCACCATCTCCTAAAAAGGTGGGAGAGATCTGAGCTTGTTCAGAGCACCCAGAGTGGCCAGTACTCAGGCAGCAGTGAGAGGAGTGGAGCATTTCCATTTGAGTGCATATCTCCTTGGAGACTCTTGGTGAGTGCTTCCTTGGCTCCTAGATATCATTTTTTTTTGAGAGTTTTGGTGTTTTTTCTTATTTTCCCTGACCGCTGATAGGAACAGTGAGAGCTGAACCAGGCCAGACAGAGGGTCTGGTTCTTATCAGAGGGGCAGACTGCCATCAGAGGTGCCCATGAGATATCAGAAATCACCTGGCAGAGCAGGTAAGGCCTGGGACCTACCAGACACTCAACACGTCAAGCACTAGTGTTTTAGATGGTCAGACAAGTCCATAATGATGAGGAAATTTGAGGTTGAGCATGGGCCCAGGCCCTCATCATCAGCAGATTACATGGCCAGGCACAGGCTTGGCTGAGGAACAGCTGGAGCTCAAATGGGGACCAGAGTCGACTCTTGGTGAGTGCTTCCTTGGCTCCTAGATATCATTTTTTTTTGAGAGTTTTGGTGTTTTTTCTTATTTTCCCTGACCGCTGATAGGAACAGTGAGAGCTGAACCAGGCCAGACAGAGGGTCTGGTTCTTATCAGAGGGGCAGACTGCCATCAGAGGTGCCCATGAGATATCAGAAATCACCTGGCAGAGCAGGTAAGGCCTGGGACCTACCAGACACTCAACACGTCAAGCACTAGTGTTTTAGATGGTCAGACAAGTCCATAATGATGAGGAAATTTGAGGTTGAGCATGGGCCCAGGCCCTCATCATCAGCAGATTACATGGCCAGGCACAGGCTTGGCTGAGGAACAGCTGGAGCTCAAATGGGGACCAGAGTCGTCAGAGTTTCCTCTTCAAAGCAGCTCCCCTGAGAAGGGAGGCCTCTCTGAAGTCCCCTCTAGGAGCACTGGCTCCAGAGTTACTAGACGGAAGGGACACCGCCCTCACTTGCCCCGGCTCTAATTTGGCCGTGATCTTAGCGAGACAGACCTCCAGTAAGGCACTTCAGGTGCTGACACTGGGATGGAGCAACTCTGGGCTCTGACTCCAGAACAGCTTTGCCATTCTCATAGCCTGAGTCTCTTTTATTTAATTCTGTATTTATGAATGTCTATTCATTATCTTTATCTCTAATGCTCCCACCATCTGCTGCTGTGACAAGCCCGTTTCCGTCTTCTTGGTGGTTCCATGAAGGTATTGGAAAGCTGCTCTTAGCTGTCCCCAAGGCCTTTTCTTCTCCTGCTTGAAGTAGTCCAGTTCCCTCAACCTCTCCTCAGTGTAGACAACTATGGTACTCTGCCTGTTACAGGCCTCCAGGTAGAGTACAAGCTGTGAAGCACCACCATAGAATCATAGAATGGTTTGGGCTGGAAGGGACCTCCAAAGGTCATCTAGTCTGTCCTCCCTGCAGTCAGCAGGGTCACCCCCAACTAGACCAGGTTGCCCAGGGCCTCATCAAGCCTCACCTTGAATATCTCCAGGGAAGGGGCCTCAACCACCTCCCTGGGCAACCTGTTCCAGTGTTCCACCACCCTCATAGTAAATAACTTGTTCCTAATATCCAATCTAAATCTGCTCTTCTCCAGCTTAAAGCCATTGCCCCTTGTCCTGTCACTACAGGCCTTTGTAAACAGATTCTCCCCAGCCTTCCTGTAGGCCCCCTTCAGAAGGCTGCTATTAGGTCTCCCCGGAGTCTCCTCTTCTCCAGGCTGAACAACCCCAGCTCCCTCAGCCTGTCCTCATAGCAGAGGTGCTCCAACCCCCTGATCATTTTCCTGGCCCTCCTCTGGACCTGCTCCATCAAGTCCATGTCCTTCCTATATTGAGGGCATGATCATTGCAGCCCAGGCTGCCTTCAACTTTGACATTCCTGATGATTTCGCTTGCATTTGTGACCAACAGGTCCAACAATGCATCTCCTCGAGTGGGACTGTTAATTTCTTTTCTCAAGAAGTTGTCATCTAGGCACTCTAGGAGCTTCCTGGAGTGCCTGCAGCCAGCCGTGTTGCTTTTCCAACAGATGTCAGGGTGCTTAAAATCCCCCAGCAGGATGAGAGCCTGTGATCGCAATGCCTCCTCAAGCCGGAGTGAGAAGGCATCATCAACAGGCTGCGCCTGGTCAGGTGGCCTGTAGTAGACTCCTACCACAAGGTTCCCTTTGTTGTCCTGATTCCTACCCATAAGCTTTTGACCTGCTCATGGCTATTCTTTAGCAACAACTCTTCACGCTCTAGCCACTTCTTTACATAGAGGGCAACACCTCCACCCTTTCTTCCTCTCCTTTCCCTCCTGAACAGCTTGTAGCCTTCGATAGCCACACTCCAGTCATAGGAGTCATCCCACCAAGTTTCCGTAATTGCTACTATGTCATAGCATTCCTGTAGCAGGACAGCTTCCACCTCCTGTTCATTGCCCATGCTGCGTGCATTGGTGTAGAGACACTTCAGCCGGTCTTCTGGCCATGTCGCCTTTTTAGAGGGGCACTCCACTGATCCCCCAAGGCGCTTTGTGGCAGCTAACCTCCTGTCTCCTATTACCTCGGAAGCTCTTGGTCCAGCTCTGCAAGACCTTCCCTTTGTTGCAGTGGTCACAGCATGCGTCAGTGCAACAGGTTGGAGGCCATTGCTTATCACCCCATCCTTCCAACCCTGATATGTCATCCTGCCACTTGCCACAGACCATTCTGATATTATCGTTGTCTGCTGCCTCAAGTGAAATGGCAGGCTGAAGGCTATCCCTAGGCTCATCTCTAGTGCCCCTGTGTTTAGCCCCCTTCCCCTTCGAGCCTAGTTTAAAGCTCTTTCAACAAGCCCTGCCAACTCATGTGCCAGGATGTTTCTCCCCCCCCGAGACAGATGTACTCCATCTGTTGCTAGAGGACCTGGTGCCATATAAACTTCCCCAAGATCAAAAAACCCAAGCTCTCTGAGCCTGATCATCCAACTTGTCCACTCACTCATATCATACCATCCTCACCTAGACGGAAGAATATCCTTGGAGACAAGGTCAAAAGCCTTGCTAAAGTTGAGGTAAAGACACTCACTGCTCACCCCCATCCATAATGCTGTAATTAGAGAAGACAATTGCGTATTTGAGGCCTGTTCTACCCTCGGTAAAAGCATGCTGACTGTTCCAACCTTTTTCCTTTCCTTCTTTATGGGAGGACTTGCTCTGTGACTTTTCCAGAATTCCTAGAAAACATTTCCTTCATCTGATTGCCAGCTTTCACCTTTCACCTTTTCATTCTTCTAGAGCCTGCCAGCACGACATCTAATCTGGCTTCCTGGAAGCTTTTTAACCACACAATTTCTATCCCACGAAGAGATAAAGCAGAAAACTGCAAACCACATCGCTTTCTGTGATGTGTGAGACTGTGTTACCAGAGGAGCACAGACACAGACTGAGGAGACATTTCTGACCACACCAAGCTGCATCACTGAATGATAAGAAACGCTTGACCAAAGCCACAGCCCTCTGCAGTATTCGGATGTGTCCAACAAAGTACTGATGTTCTCAACAGTTCCTCTCCTGTCTGGTAACTCAAGCAACTGTAAAGAGGCTGTGTGCGTCGATTGTTGATCAGGATGCAACTGTATTCAGTAAGCAGACGCAGAAGCAGAGGTAGACGCAGCAAAAGCAGAAGCATGAGCACCACACAAGCACTGAGCACCACAAGGAGCATAAGCAGCACCACACTTTATTCACATACCCAAAGCTCTCTATATAGAGCTAGTTTCTGAGCTGTTTTGCCAAACAGGATGAGCACTCTCATTCTCACAGTATGTGGCTGTCTTCAGCCACATCTCTCTACACACACTCCTCCAGGCAGTTTTCCAGCCTGACCTTCACAGACACACACAATGTTTTTCTTTCCTGCCTGGCCAGGTCGAAACAATCTTGTTCTTAAAGCGATATAGTATTATTTCTGATCAAGTTTTGCTTGCTTCTGCAACATGCTCAGAAGGGTTCCAAAATCAGTCTTTAACAATCTTCCAAATGTTGTGCATGGCCCCAACAATGGGCACCCTGCCTGGGTGGGGACTGGCTGGGCTGGTTTTGGAGCTGGTTTCTCACTCTCCTCCTGGCCAGGTCGTGTGGCCCCAACAACTGTGTCTTCCCAAGTGAAGAGGATACACTGCAAGGCCCTTGTGATCTCTTGAACAGGCCTGTGCAACTGCACTACTGAGCACATGGGTGGAGGCACGTCCGGGCCCTGCTGGATGGTGCCATTATAGAATTATTGTTCTGTGCACTCATAGATTTCTCTGCTCAAAAAAGTACAAGGGTCCAAGTGGACGTGCTTGTGTTGCTGCTCACCAGGGAAATGTTTTTGTAGGTGAGTACTGAGAACACGTACTGCCTCTCTTGGGATGTGTCAGGAGACAAGTGGGAGGTGATTGAGGCCTCACAACCAACTCAGGTAATCAGAAAGGACTGTGAAAAGAAGAGACACAAACCTGAGCTATCCCATTCACACCAACCAGCTGAAGGCATCCCTGGAACTCCACCTTCAGGCTTTGAGCCTCACAGGGAAAGCTCATCTTGGAGGTACCTGGTTGATTTGCCATATAGCACAAGCTGAGTGTACAGCCATGCTTTGTGTGTGCTCAGCAGAGCAGAACCTGCGCATGAAGTGGAGGTAAACTGTCATGAAAGTGAGGATTCATCATCTGTCCCTTGCCACAAGTGGACTAGAGTGTACCAGGAGTAGATGGCCTTTCAAAGTGTGAGCTTCAGCAAAGTGAATCCAGATGCATCCTTCCACTGTGGCAAACAAATTGGAAGGTCATTAGAAGTACTGACTGAGGACAGGACCCCTTTAAAGCACTGCAGCCGATCCTCAGCAGCGGCAGAGCCTTCCTTCCCTGGTTGTGATCAGAACAGAAGGTTTCACTGCTAATGCCTGTGAGTGGCATAGCAGTGAGTAGCTTTGGGTGGAGGTGAGACAATCAGAAGAGAGAGCTCCAAACGGGACTGCAGGTCCAGCTGCTCTTGGCCAAGTACTCTTCCTGGCTTTTCACGTACCTTTTTGCACTCCTCTCGTTGCATCACAGTGCATTGATGCAACGAGAGGAGTTGCATCATTGCAACAATCATTGAAGCTTATAGGTTTCTTCCCACTTTTAATAGTGCAGGCGCCTGCCTTTCCAGGCCTGCAAGGGGTCTGGCTCCCCTACTGAGGTGTGCATCAAGTCGTTCCCAAAAGAGGTCCCTTACTGAAGTGTTGAATTAAAACTTCGTAGTCATGGAGCTGCAATGGTACCTTCATTGAAGAAAATCATAGGAGCTGGAAAATCAGGACCAATGTGTTTGACTGTCATTCCCTCTAAAGTGTGAAGGCTCAACCAGGTGGCCTGCCAGGATTAATGTGTGTGGGAAAGGGGAAATGAGGGGATAAAAGTGGCTGTTTGGTTATAACCAGGTGGCTTTTTGGTGATCACCACAGTTTCATCTTGTCTAATCATGAAACTCCACCTCTGTAATAATTTTGAGAATGAGTTCTCTAAGTCCCAAACCCATGATTAGAGTAGGAACTATTTTTCTGTCTCAGGGCTGTGGGAATTGACAGAACACATGTACATGCTGCGTGAGACTTGCTTCCACCCCTCCCTTCCCCAGCCCTAGACTGCAAGGCTCATTCAGACAGTCACCATCCTTACCTCAGACATACTTACTTTTCCTGTCACCCTCTTCTTTTCAATATTTGCTATGGTTTTCACAGGTTTTCACATTCCATTGGTGCTTGTACCCAAAGTAGGAGACCAAGCTCTATGTTGATTTTAAAGTTTGTGTGTTTCCCACCTGGGTGTGAAACCAAGGAGACACACCTTCAGTGTGAACCTGAAGCATCATCCTTCTTACAGGGCACAAGGGGAAGAATCTGCTGATGAACCAAAAGCAGGTTGAAAGGATACACAAGACACGGAAGGGCTGGATCAACCTGCAGAGGGTGGGAGAAATTCCTTTCCCCTTACTTTAGACTTGTGTCACTGTTCCTACAATCTAGGGCTGCTTCCAAGAAAGACACAAGCGCTGCTTGACAACTTCATTTCCTTGTGAGAAACTCAAAAGTCTGACAACTCCTCCAGGCCCATCATGAGACAGAATGAGAACTGAAATATCTGCCAAGATAAAGCCTTTCACAGGAAGCTGTTTGCTTTGCCAGTTTTTTTTACCCTCTCCTGGCTGCAGCAAGGTATGCTCTAATGATTGAAAGCCTACAGAAAAACCTGACTGCTCATAGGTGGAAGACTGGTTAAAGGTTGGTTAAAGTCTTGTCTGAGCATCAGCAGCCAGGGTGGGGAAAATGAGTCACCAGGCCCCATGTGGCTTGTGTGCCAGGAGCTAGAGAGGCCAGCCAGCCTGCCTGGGTAGGGTGAGAGACTTGTAAACCAGGTGCTGAAATGGCCATAAATGTGGGCTGGGTAGCAGACCTACTCCAAGGTCCAAGATCTGGCTACTGGAGGGACCAGCAGGACCAAGTCAAACACTGCAGAGGCCATGAGGTCTGGACATCACCCAAGAGACCCGTTTGCGTTTGTGGAGCTGTGTGTGAGAGGGAAGTGGAGATGGGAGGATCCAAGGGTCAGCTTCTGAGTGTCCAAGACTGGTTACTGGGGGATACATCATGGATAATGTGTTTGTGCGTGTGTTAAATGAAGGTCCCGAGTGTAAAGTACAGTCAGTATTGTTTTCAGAATACACTTAATATTACATGAAGACACGTATGTTCCCAAACAAGAAAGTCTTTGATGGAGTTAAGCAGGAAATGCTCATTTGTAATCTTTGTTCCTGAGGACATTTGGGAATAGACAAGCCATAGAAAGATGGTGCTACCAAGCAAGAGCTGAGAACCTGCTGTTTTTGTAAACTAGGAGATACAGTAGTAAGTATATTAACTTTGGAAGCACAACACCACCACCAGAAGCCATCCGAAAGACTTCCTTATCTGTGTTGCATATGACACAATTCTCCATTTCTGGTGGAAAGTGAACTAGTTTTATGGTAGAATTGCTAGGAAATCATCTTGGTGTCCAGAAAGGCAATAAACATTTCTACTATGTAAGGTAGGAACTGCCTTTCAGAAAACCTCCTCACCAAGTGTGCTTTCATCAACAATGGTGGCTTTGCCACCAGCATGACACTAACTCCTATAAATTTTCCCCACAGTGGACAGAAAGAAATATACAATTCCTTACTTAAGTATTTGTATAAAAATAAGTGTATTTGAGTGTGTAAGTTATGTCTAGTCTCAAAAGCAGGGCTGGCACGATTAATCCAAACTTACTCAAGAACTGATGCTCTTTGATTATATGTACTGAACTGAATTTTTAGAAGCTTGCTGTGAAGACCAGAAAGCACATACTCAGATTGCAATGAATATTTTTGTAGAAACTTTGTTGGAGAAGTTTTCTAATCACAGAGCTATCTCAGTAGATATTATTGTATATAATAAGGTGATTGTATGATTGCTGTCATGTAGCTTCCTCCTTTCAGGAGGACTTGAAACAAGGCAGGGAACAGGGATGAGGACAGGCTTTACCTATGACATAACTCCGGCAAGTGTGGCAGGGGGCCTGAGATTATTTGGAGCTGGTCGACCTATGGACAGAGGATGCATGGGCAGAGATCCCAGATGGCACTGATGAGGAATATTAGAGCACCACTGAGGCTTCAGCATCCTGGTGAATACAGCTTCTAAGAGGAATGAGTGGGCAGTTCATGTTTAATCTCTGCATTGCTAAAACTAGTCTCAACAGAGAAGTGCAACAGGAAAACTAGCTACAACCTCATATAGTTCTTTCTATAAAAACTGATATTTTTTCCAGGGTTTTCTTTTGGGGCTTTTTAAATACTTCATACATAATGTAGATCAAAATGATCTCTCTCTAGCTTGCCTCTCTCTCAACCCCATTGATGTTTGTATGCAAAGGGAATGAAGGCTTAGGAAATTTGACTTGTTTGCTGAAATGTCTTTTTACAGATTTTAAGAGTTTTGTTGATGCACAGGTCTAGCAGCTACAGGTCTTCTTCATTGTGAACATATTCTAGTGAAGTCCATTTCTTGCCTGTGAGGATGGACAGAGTATAGAGGTAGACCTGTTCCCTTTTGGACGTACACTTGGATGCCAGAGGAGACATCCTGGGATGTATCCAGTGGCAACAGGTATGGGTATGTGGGTGACAGAGAAATTTGGTAGTAAACTTGAGACACTCATAACATAATTTTTAGTTCCTGGTGCAAACAATGTGATTTCTTCTGTGAATCAAATAACTCTTGTGGCTATGGCTCATCAGGTCAGACCAAATGTATGCTGTACCCGAATCACTGTTAGGCTGAAATATAGTGTTCAGAACCAGTTGTAATTTTAAATGAGATTGAGGGTATTCATTCTGTAGTAAGATGAAACCCACAGAAAGAACATCAGTTTGAACAGATTGCACAGAGCAAGTCCATTCCCACATCCTTCTCCACATACATCCAGTTTGATCACACAAATGCACTGCAGTAAACCTCCTTAAATAGGGCACAGAATGTCATAGAACCATAGAATGGTTTATGTTGGATGGGACCTTTGAACAAGATCTGGCTGCTCAAAGCCCCATCAAACTGACCTTGAACACTTCCAAGGATGGGGCATCCACAACATCTCTGGGCAACCCGTTCCAGTGGCTCACCACCCTCATAATAAAAAATGTCTTCCTTATATCTAATCTGAATCTACCCTCTTTCATTTAAAAACCATTGCCCCTTGTCCTGTCACTATAGTTCCCTGGTAAAAAGTCTTTCACCACCTTTTTGTAAGTCTCCTTTATATCTTCATTGAATCATAGAATGGTTTATATTGGAAGAGCCAAAAAAATCCAACAACATCTCCAGGAGTGCAGGGCTCCATCAACTCTCCTAATGGTTTCTGAGGAAGAAAAATGCCATAACGAAGGGAAGGGAAGGGAAGGGAAGGGAAGGGAAGGGGGTGAATGATTCAAAATTGAGATTGAAGATTCAAATGTGAGCAGCTAGAACTGAATGAAACCTCTGCTGCAAGAGAAAGCTCTTCCCCTAGGCATCCACTCCAATTTGGCAGAGGCAGTAGTCTAGATCAAGCTAATTCTGTCCTATGAATCACACATTCCTTGAAGTTTTCAGCAATTTTTCAGACCTTTTTGGTTAATAATTGATCATCTGCTGGTTAAGGATGCACAGTTCATAGCATTAGACATGTAAGATATGATATGCCTAAGTTTGAGGGAGTCACTCCGGTCCCGCTTTGCAGACAATGGAGGGAAAGTTTCCCTTCTAAATAGCATTTCATCTGCTAGTGTTAATAAATCATTGGCTTGTTGCCTCCCATTCCCAACAGAGAGAGCATTAAGTTTTGAACAATCAACTATGACATTTCTAAAATCAGCTGAAATCAATCCCACCCATAGGGGAAATGGAGGTTTCATGAGAGTCTATTTAATCCTGGAGTAAGTCATGTGTCAGAGGTAGCTTAGGTGATCTCCACTTGGCCCAAAAAAAAATAAAGACATGCTGAGGTCTCTACCTTTCCAGTTGAACCCTATTCAACTAAATTGAAACAACTTTAACAACTTTTCTTCTTCTCTGTGAGGTTAGTCTTTGGCAACTGGAATGAAGTCTGTGTGAAGGGTGGGTCAATTCTGTTTATGGTGCTTCAGAGAAAACTTGCCTGACATCCCATGGAATATACCATGTGCTAATGTCACAGCTTATTCAAGCTGTGGATGGAGAGCATCTGCATTTAGAATACAATTTAAAATATGCAATGTAAGCTGACTGTAGGACTCGTCAGCTCAACACAGTCCCCAGTGTAAGAAAACAAAGGAAATTCTTCTAGTGGAATATGCATGATCCATTTTGGATGCACTCGATGGCAAAACTGAAGAAGGTAGGACACTTACTTCAAAATGCTTACTATGAATACATAAAGCAAATCCAAGAAAGAACAAAGACAAAAACTTGAAGGTCCTCATAGCCACTGAACAAGAATTGAACAAAGTCAAAGTTGTTTCTGATGG